>NC_092397.1:29232346-29532346 GCF_030028105.1 Mobula birostris
AATGATCCTGTTCCCACTAACGATCTGAAACACCCAGTCTGGTCTCCAGGAAACAACTAATTTACCTGGGTGTACAAGGGATTTTTTTTTCTGTATGAGTCACTTCTGTACAAACAATGGCACTGCATTCCAAGCACGCTGAGCTGCCAGAGCACAACACTGGTCAGTGAGAGCACAGATCAGTACAGACTCTAACACAACGACAGAGATGTATGAAAATATATTACTATTGATCCAGAGCAGGGCAGGATAGAAGAACAGACATCACAACAAGCCCAACTCTGCTCTCTGCTGCCACAGATTTCAAGCACCAGCCCATTTTCTCCACAGATAAAGACATGAAAAACCCCAGATTGCACTGTAAATTCACAGCCGAACACAGACCACACTCATCCCGTTGTGAACACCAGTCACCTGCAAAACTGCAAGAACACTGACCTGCACAAACCAGCTCTGCACTGCATGGACACTGCCCGCTTTAGCTCCAGCACTGCACAACAGGGAGGCGGACAAGCAGAAAACAAAAGTGCACTGCCGGAACACAGATTGCTGCAGCTCAGCATGGTGAGGAAGGCCAGGCTGAATCTCTGGTATAAACATGTCCTGCATAAGAGACTGTCCAAGAACAGTCAGTAGTGGACAACAGGGACAGAGAACTTCACAATATCTAGACCTGCACTTCCACGATACAGACCTATAAAACACTCAGCACTGTGCAGTGAGCACACAGACATGTACACACCAAGCACTCCACCGTTAAACTCCAGAACAATCACAGCACTTCAAAGACGGAGACCTGTACAACCCCAATAACGGACTGTATTTAATAGAATATATAACCCCACCCTCCCAGTGGGCATCTTTCAGGATGAAACGGAGAGTTGATCAAGGAGGATCTCGAGATGTTGTGTGCTTCAATTTCCAATTATTTTTAAAATGACAGCAGGAGAAATAGAAACAGAAATGTAGACAGGCTATTGGACAATGTTAAAGCAACAGAGTAGTGTGTGACTATAATTTCCCCAATATTGACCGGGATTCTTTAAGTGTGGAAGTTTAGAGGAGCAGAATTTGTTGGCATCCTGGAACGATTTACCAGCATTTACAGTCCATACTCTGCCACTTTCTGCAGACTTAGTATGTTATCTAAAACTTAGACAAACCTCCATAGGTGATTAGTGGAGAATCGCCTGAGTGGATACATCATGGTCTGGTAGGGAAGCACCAATGACATGAAAGGAATAGGAAATGAAAAGTTGTGGATGTAGTCAGCCTGTCACAAGTAAAGCCCTCCCCGCCGCTGAGCACATCTGCAAGGACCGTTTTTACAGAAAAGCAGCATCCATCAGCCAGGACCCCATTATCCAGATGATGCTTGCTTCTCGATGCTGCAATACAGAAGGCTTTAATTTCAGCGTTTTGAAGCAGAGGGGAAGTTTCACACAACCCAACAATGAACTCACATTCAGGGATTCCACAGCTCATTCTCACGACATCTACTTGTTTTTTTTTGTTTTGTTTATTTACACAATTTGTTGTCCTTGTTGTCACCCGGTTGTGACATGGCCCAAATACGGTTTGAGAGACACAGAAGCGGGTCGATAGTTCACCCACGTTCATGTGAACAGTATTACAGGGAAAATTAAACAATAAACGTTCGGACGAACAGAGCCGTTAACTAAAACTCTCAAATGGAAAATGAAGCCGACACTGCGGCTGAAAAGAGCAATTGAGAATAAGACAATTTCCGCCAGTCTTCAGAGTCAATTGACCCTACTGTCCAATTTCTCAGCCCGAATTTGAAAGGACAGGACCCAAGAACATTTGGAGAGGCAGGGTCTGATTCCGATCAGTCCGTATTACTGTGTTCGGGAAGTTATATCTGATATCTGCCTCAGATTACATCAAGGAGGTAACTGGGATTGTCAATGAAGATAGCATGACGGATGTTCTCTGTATAGATTTTAGAAAGGCATTTGATAAACTCCCTCATGGCAAAATAGTCCAACAGGTCAGATTGCATGGGATCCAGAGGGAGAGGATAAATTAGATTCACAATTACCTCAAAGGATGATAGTTGAAAGCTGCTTCTCAGACATGAGGTTTGCATTTAGTGATGCATCACATGATTTATAAAGTGAACGCTGGAGCCCTGGGGAGTGTTGTCGAAGAGAGGGGCTTAGGACTACAGGTGCATAGCTCACTGAAAGAAGCATTTCAGGCAGATCTCGTGATGAATCGGATGTTTGTCTCAACGCCTTCATCAGTCACGGGACTGAGTGGGAGTAGGAATAGGAAGTTTTATTGCAGTTATATAACACGTGGGTGAGGCGTCTCAGGGTATTATAGAAACATACACACATAGAAAGACCGACGGCACAATACAGGCCGTTCGGCCCACATTGCTGTGCCGAACATGTACTTACTTTAGAAATTACTTAGCCCTCTATTTTCCTCTATGCTTACCCACAGCACTCCTTTTTTCTAAGCGCCATGCACCTGCCCGGAATCTTTTAAAAGACCCTATTGTATCCGCTTCCACCAGCGTAGCCGGCAACCCATTCCACGCACTCACCGCCCTGCGTTAAAAAAAATCTTCCCTCTGACATTTCCTCTGCACCTACTTCCATGCACGTTGAAACTGTACCTTCTCTCGTTAGACATTACAACCGTAGGGAAAAAAAAAGCCTGTGACTCTCTACACGATCAATGACTCTCATCATCTTACACACCTCTGTCAGGTCACCTTTCATCCTACGTCGCTCCAAGGAGAAAAGACCGAGTTCACTTATCCTGTTCTCATAGGGCATGCTTACCAATCTGGGAACATCCTTGTAAATCTCCTCTGCACCCTTTTTATAGTTTCCACATCCTTTCTGTAGTGAGATGACCAGAACTCAACACAATACTCCAAGTACGGTCCGACCAGGGACCTATAGATCCCTCAGATCCTCCACACTGCCAAGAGTCTTACCATTAATACTATATTCCGTCGTCATATTTGGACCGACCACAATAAACCACCTCACACATATTTGATTGATCTCCATCTGCCACTTCTCAGCCCTGTTTTGTATACTATCGATATTCCGCCCTAACCATTAACAGCCCTCCATACTGTTCACAACACCCCAAAACTTTATGTCATCATCAAATTTACTAACCCACTCTCCACTTGCTAATTCAGGTGATTTATAAAAATCACCATGAGTAGGGGTCCTTAACAGGTCCCTGAGGCACACCAGTAGTCACCGGCCTCCATGCAGAATATGACCTGTCTACAACCACACTTTCTCTTCTGTGGGCAGGCCCATTCTGGAGCCACAGAGCAATGTCCCTTTGGATCCCATGCCTCCTTACTTTCTCAATAAGCTTTGCATGGGGTCCCTTATCAGCTTCCTTGCTGAAATCCATATGCATACATCTACTGCTCTACCTTCATGAATGTCCTTTGTCACATCCTCAGATATACAATCAGGCACGTAAGTCATGATCTGCTTTGACAACCCCCATGCTTATTATTCCTAATCATATTATGCCTCTCCAAATGTTCATAAATCCTGCCTCTCAGGATCTATTCCATTAACACACCAACCACTGAAGTAAGACTCACTGCTCTATGATTTCCTATGCTATCTCTACACCTTCCCTTGAATAAGGGAACAACGTCTGCGACACGTCAATCTTCGGGAACCTGTCCCATCCCCATGGATGATGTAAAGATCATTGCCAGAGTCTCAGCAATCTTCTCCTTCGACTCCCACAGTAGCCTGGGGTTCATCTGGTCCGGTCCCGGTGACTTATCCAACTTGATGCTTTCCACAAGCTCCAGAAGATCGTCTTTCTTAATGTCTGGATTGTTAAGCTATCCAGTCTGCCGTAAATAATCCCTACAATCGCCAAGGTCCTATTCCGCAGTGACTACTGAAGTATTCATTGAGTGCCTCCACTATCTCCTCCGGTTCCATAGACAGTTTTCCACTCTCACACTTGATTGATCCTATTTTTTAACTTCTTATCCTCATGCTCTTCGCATACGTGTGCAGTGCCTTGAGGTTTTCCTTAGTCCTGCTCCCAAAGGCATTCTCATGGCCCCTTCTCACTCTCCTAATTTCGTTCTTTGGCTCCTTTCTGCCAGCCTTGTCATCTTCTAGATTGATATCATTACCTCGTCTGCTGTATCTTTTGTAAGATATATTTTACTTTTCTTCCTGACTAGAGTTTCAACACCCTACGGTTCCTGCAGAAGCGACAGATTTTAAAGGTGTTGGACGAGTGACTGGGGGCGAGCCCAAGTGCAGGACACAGGACCGGAGACTTTACACGCAGACGGATTTGGACTTGATTTGGACTCGGATCTTGACTCGGAATCGGTCTCGGAATTTGACTGGGAATTCGACACGGAACTTGACTCGGACTCGGACACGAACACAGAACCTTGGCTTGGACTGGGACTGGAACACAGAGCCCGGACTTGGATTTGACTGGAACACTGAGCCTGGACTTGGACATGACTGGAACACTGAGCCTGGATATCGACTTGACTGGAACACAAAGCCTTGACTTGGACTTCACTGGAACACTGAGCCTGGATGGGGACTTGACAGGAACACAAAGCCTGGACTTGGGCTTTACTGAAACACAGAAGAGACTGAATACGCAACTCTGAGTAGCGGTAATTGGCCGGACCTACGCAGCTGGAAACGAGACGACTAAAACAAACAACAACAGACGATACGTATCTTGACATGGAGAAGCTCCTGAAGACGGCCCGAGTGGAACAACTGGAAAAGGAAATTAACTGAAATGAGTAGTCAACAGACCGGACCATGACAAAAAGGTTTAAGAGTTGAGAGATTTATTTGTATTGTCATTGTGTATGAGGAATGGAGATTGATTTTTTTTTAATACATCCAGGAGAGTTTTTTGTGCTAGTAAATAGATAGTCCACTGGGAACTTGGGAGCGAGGCGTGTAAAGTATCAGTCGATGAGGATTTGGGGCTCGTCAGCACAGAACTCAGGTGTTTCAAATCATTTCTGGGATAGGGACATGGATAGCCTGGAAATAGATTCCCAAATGTCACTCTACTCTTTAAGAAAGGAGGAAGGCAGCAGAAAGGAAATTATAGACCAGTTAACCAGATCGTAGTGATTGTGAAGATGAACGAGTCAATTATTAACGACAATGTTATGGAGTACTTGTTGACACGGGACAAGATAGGACAAAGTCAGCATTGTTTCCGTAACGGAAATCTTCCCTGATGCACCTGATGGAATTATTTGAGATTACAAGTAAGACTGATAAAGGAGATACAGTGGACGTGGTATATTTCGCCTCTCAGAGAGCCTTGGAGAATAGGCGGCTTATCATATTGAAAGCCCATGTTCAGCTTACTGGCCGATAGGTAGGGTATAGGGAGTGGGAATAAAATAATTTCTGATTGTTTGCCAGTGTCAAGTTCTGTTTCGCATGTGTCGGTGTTGGGACCGCTTTATTTTATGCTGTATATCAATGATTGAGATGTTGGAATACATGGCTTTGTTGCCAAGTTTGTAGATGACACGAAAATTGGTGGAGGTGCAGGTAGTATTGAGGAAACATGTCAGCTGCAGAAGGACTTAAACACATTTGGAGAACGGGCAATAAATTGGCAAATGAAATCCAAAGTTGGAATATGTTTGGCCATGAACATAGTTTGCAAATATGAACGTGCAGAATATTTTCTAAATGGGGATAGAATCCAAAATTGTTGCATGAAAACAGACTTGGGAGTCCTTGTACAGAATGCCCTAAAGGTTAGCTTGCAGGTAGAGTAGGAAGAGAAATGCAATGTTCACCTTCATTTCAGGAGGTCTGGAATAAAAGAGGAGAGATGTTTTGCTGGAGCTTTTTAAGGTACTGGTGAGACTTCACCTTGGGTATTATGAGCAGATCTTGGCTGCTCATTAAAGAAAACATGTCCTGATACTGGAGAATGTGCAGAGGAGGTTGACAAGGATGATAATGGGAATGAATGGTATATCATAATAGGAACTTTTGATGACTCTCTGCCTGAAGTCGCAGGAACTTGGAAGGATGAAGGGTGAAATATTGAAACTTTTCTAATGTCAAAAAGCCTAGACAGAGTAGAAAAGGATGTTTTCCATGATGGGGGAATCTAGGACAAGAGGGCACAGCCTCAGGATAGAGTGGTGTCTATTTAAGGCAGAGATGCAGAGAAATTTCATTCATCAGAGGTTACAGAATTTGTGGAATTTGTTACCACAGGAAACTCTCTAGGCCAGTTCGTTGGTTGTATTTAAGGCAGAGCTTGATAGGTCTTGAATGGACCACCCCGTCAAAGTTACAGGGAAAAGGCTGGTATGTGAGGCTGCTGAGGAGCAAATAGGATCAGACATAATTGAATGACGAAGCGGATTCAGTCGGCCAATTGGCCTAATTCTGTCCTTTGTCTTATGGCCTTATTTCATTAACATAGATAGGACCTGGAAAGTGTGGATTAAGAGAAGTCGCAGTGCCTTGACTAAGTATTCAAACCTCAAGCGTTTGTTCACATAGATAACTATTATAACTACAGATTTGGATCAATTTAACTCTTTTCACTTGTCAATCAAATGTTCTTTGTTTTCAAACTAGAGCCCAAATAGCGGAAAAAATGTAAACCATCAAAAACTAAAAATTCAAAAACTGAAATGTTAGCAGTCCAAAAGTATTTGCTCAGTACCTTGCTGAATCATCTCTCACAGTTATTACAACCAGCAGTCATTTTTGCTTAAATCTCTGTTAGCTTTGCACAAGATGATGAAACAAGACTTGCCCCTTTCCTCATTGCAAAAGTGCTCAGCTGTGCTAGGTTAGTTGGGGAGTGCCGGTGGAGAACAATCCTGAGGCCTTGCCAGAGATGCTTGAGAGAGTGAAGGTCGGGACTCTCATTGGGCCATTCAAGGACATCAATTTTCTCCATTTAAAGCCTCTCCATAGTTGCTCTGGCAAGGTGCTTAAGGTTGCTCTTCTGCTGAAAGACAAGCTTACTTCCCATCTTAAGCTTTCCAGCAGGTTTTAACAAGGATCTTTCTGTATTACGCAGCATTTATCTTCCCATGAATCCTGACTAGATTTCCATTCCCTGCAGGTGAAAAGTATCACATAGCATAATGCCACCTCCACCATACTTTACAGTAGGAATGGTATTAGCTGGCTGATTTTCCTCCAGCCAGTTTGCCAATATTCTATCCATGTGAGCATCTCTCCATGTGAACAAATCATCCCCTTACTGCCCTTTGTCTATCCCACTTGTAATTTATTCAAATAATTCCAACAGATTTGTTAAGGATGAATTCCTACAGATTGTCAGGCAAATTTCTTGCTGACCGGCCTGTTTATGATGTGCCTGCAAGTACCCTGAGACCCCGAGGTTGCCTTTTGACCTTTTTTGGGACTGTGGGGGAGAAACGCTCTCCGAAAAAGGGAAAATTGACAACAAGGCATTCAATTTGGGGGTCCCCGGACCTCGAGGTTGGAAGACAAGGGTTATAGAGAAGGTGATGAATCTGAAATGTGTCTTTTCTTCTGAGGAGTTTGATGTGGGTGGTTCCACGAGCACCCGCCACACCATCCGGCTGACAGGGGATGCCCTGTTCAGAGGAAGATCACGGCAAATGGCCCTTGCAGAGGTGGATGGCATTCAGCCCATCTGAAGCTGACGGAAGCTGGGATCGAGACTGAGTCCAGAATCCCCCACGCGTCATCAAGTGTGGGATCTTCCATAGTGGACCAACATTTTTTTTTTCTTCTTTATTTTCTTTACTAATCCTTTAGTTAAGTTAAAAATCATAAATATAATTTCTTTAATCGTATGCAGTGAGCTGTTTTATGTTCCTGGCATTATTTGTAACGAGGTAGCAAGTTACACAGCATCAACAAAAACCGGAGTTTGAGGTGGAAGAGTCATCCCAATATCACGGGTTTGGCGACCAGAGTGTATTCCCTCGACTTACGCAGCCCAAGGCAACCAGGATTTAACTCTCTGTCCGCTCCTTTGGTTATATTCCCAAAGAACTCCAGCAACTTTGTCAAACAGGACTTGCCTTTGTTGAATCCATGCTGCTTCTGCTTGACGGGTCCACTTCTTTCCAGATGCCTCACTTTCATTTCTTTAATGATAGCTTCAAGCATTTTTCCACCTGCAAATGTAAAACTAACAGGCTTATAGGTTCCAGCCTTTTGCCTACATCCGTTTTTTTTGACAGTGGTGAGAATTTTGCTGTCTTCCAATCCGTCAGGACGTGCCCAGTGTACAGATAATTTTATTAATTAATGACCAAAGCCTCGACTGTAATCTGTGTCATTTCTTCAGTACTCTGCCATGCATTCTGTCAGGACCCGGTGACCTGTCTATCTTTAGGCCCATATTTTCTCGGCTTGCCTCTTTAGTGTTAGCTATTGTACCGAGGTCCTCACTTCCCATCGCATCCATATCGCGTCTCTTTTGTCATGTTAGATGTATCCTTCTCCGGGAAGACTGACAGATAGTAGTAATTCAAAGCATCAGGTATTTCCTCATTACCCAATATGAAATCGTACTTCATGTCCAGGGGACCTATGGTCTCTTTAGCTACCATTTCAGGAGATTTATAATAATATTAAAAAAATTGTGTCCGTTTTTATATTTTGTGCCAGTTTCTACTCATATTTTTTATTATTACTATTATTACACGCTTTATGGTTCTTTGTTGCTTTTTAAAGTTTTCCCAGTCTTCCAGTTTCCCACTACTCTTGTCGACTTTGTAGGCACGAGCTTTTAGTTTAAAGCATCCTTTATTTCCTTAGTTACTAATGGCTGGCTCTCCCTACTCTAGACATTGTTTTTTTTTTAACCTGGAATATACTTTCGTTGAGCACCGTAAAAAAAAATCTCAACCATGTATATTCCAGCTAAACACCCGCCCCGATGCCTGACGCCCGCAAGGTGATACTGCGGCTTAGAAGTCAGCCCTTGCATATTAGATTAGATTAGAATGGATTCAACTTTATTGTCATTGTGCCGAGTGCAGATACAAAGTCAATGAAGTGCAGTTAGCATCTGACCATAAATGCAAAGAATAGTGCTATTTCCAAAATAACTGCGAATAAAAAGTAAGTGTTACAACACATAAATCTTCCTTTACCTGCTGGTGCGGGAACGGAGGCTCCCGTAGCGCCTACCGGGTGGGAGAAGAATAAAAAGTCCATGGTTAGGGTGAGATGAATCCTTGATAATGCTTTTCGCCCTGCCAAGGCAGCGTTTATGGTGGATGTTCTCAATGGTGGGCAACTGGGTGCCGATAATCCGCTGGCCAGTTGTCACCACACGCTGGAGTGTTTTGCGGTCCCAAACGGGACAATTACTATACCACACTGAGATGCAGTTGGTGAGTATGCTCTCAGAGGTACAGCGGTAAAAGTCTGTCAGTATTCTGGGACAGAGGTGAACTTTCTTGATGTCCGCAGGAAATAAAGGCGCTGTTGCTCCTGTTTGATCAGGATGTAGGAGTTCAGGGACCAGCTGAGATCCTCTGAAATGTGGACACCAAGGAATTTGAAGCTTGATACACGCTCCAGCACAGCTCCGCTGATGTAGAAGGGGACGTAAGTGTGGCTCCTAGCATGCCTGAAATCCACAATGATCTCCTTGATCTTTTGGGTGTTAAGGGTCATGGTGTTTTCGGCACACCACGCAGCCAGGTGCTGGACCTCGTTCCTGTAGGCCGTCTCGTCATCCCCTCTGATCAGGCCAACCACCGTTTTGTCGTCTGTACAGGAATGGAATCATAGGTGAAAAGAGAGTACAGAAGAGGGCTCAGCACACAACCTTGAGGCACGCCGGTGTTCAGGCTGAGAGTGGAGGAGGAGAAGTTGTCTAACTTAAGTGATTGTGGTCTTTTAGTCAGAAAGTTCAAGCTCCAATTGCAGAGGGACACATATATATTATCATATACACATAAACAGACACAAATATATTTGTTACTTCTTTTTTTCTGTATTTCTTTCGTTATTATTATTAAAATAATTATTTGTACATTGTTTGTTTCCCAGTCTGTTTGTGTGTAGTTTTTGGTTGCTTGATACTGTTTTATTTCTCAGTTCTACAGTGAACACCAGCAAGAAAGTGAATCTCAGAGTAGAAACTGGTGACATATACGTACTTTGATAATGATATTATTTTGGACTTTGAACGTGCTCCCCGAGTTCCTATTCCCCACTATGTTTTCTCTATCCTCTCTTTTTTTTTTTTTAGTTGTTTGAGTGCTGTGAGAACAAAACCCGCAGTCCTCACCTGCTCACCTCTAGATGTGAGTCTATTCCACACCAAAATTGTATCTGTTAACCGCTCTCTAAAGCGGACCAGTCAGGTTGTCGGATGGATCAGAAAGGAGGAGGAGAGTGAAACAAGTTCCGACGCCGGTCCTGCTACCGTGCAGACTTGGCCAACGCCTGGACGCGGCGTCAGTCTCCCAGAGGCGAGCGGAAGCCCCCTCAGCGCAGTAGATCAATGGCCCAGGAAGGATGCTCGGCTCCGCCACTCCAGGAGAGCTGGAAAACGGCATTCACCATTGTTTCCCTGCTGCTGAGGCCCACATGGGTATCTTGTGATTTGTGGTAGCGATGTGATGAACCCTACCCGTCTATAACAGGGTTTTTCTCCGCTCAAATGCCCGCATGGAATTCAGGGTAAAAGGTTACCGAGCAAAAGGTGAACTCTGTTTCTCCTTTCACATTTGCTGATGTATTTGCTGAGTTCATCCAGTAGTATCCGCTTTTAGTTCGGAATCAATTCTGTTTATCTGACTCTGGTTCACTGCTGCCCCTGTCACATGTGAACGTAGTAATTGTGGCCGAGTGGTTAAGGCTATGGACTAGATTTCAATGGAGTTGTCTCTACGCAGTTCTAATCCTGACGATTAACAGTCATTTCTTTTTTGTGTTTTATATTCTTCTGTATTCTCTGATCCATCTCACGGTTACAAATTGTAAAAAAAGGCCGGTGCAAAACGGTCACCGCATCAAAAACCAGGAAAAGCCAATTTATTCCAATTTCTTTCATGATGTCTCTGTGGTGTAATCGATCAGAATCTTTCACTGTCAGCCGGATCGTCAGTGATCGAGGCCAATCATAATCCCTGGGAAAACTGCAGCTTTTTGTGTCCTTTTTGTGTGCTCCACAATTTCCCTATTTTATTCAGTAAAAGAGATACCCACAACAAAACACCACCACCCCTTGTGTTTCTTTGCTTGCAGTTGGTTATAAAATAAATGGACACTGCATGGGATATTAAAACAATAGAAACTCTCAAGTGGCATAAATGTATCTGATGTTTGTCCTGCAACCAATACGCGGTGCAGGAGTTTCATCTGACCCAGCTCCTCAGTGCCCTCTGGTGGCAGGTGTTTGTAACACAAGACCCCGTTCCTCAGAGCCCTCACGTGGTAGGTGGCTTCCATATTGACCCCATTAAGTCCCCCCGCCCGTCATTTCTCGATCCAGGAGTCCGGATGCTTCTGTCACGTGGTCGTGAAACTTACATAAGTATGTCAATTGCCGCCCATTAGGGAGATGTATTGTAGCTGTGTGTAATAACTCAATCCCAGGGAAGACCATCAATTATTTCTCTAGGTTCGTAGACAAAGTACCAGGGGACAGTCTCCAAACAGGCCAGCACACTCACTGTCCCGATAACCACAGCCGCCGTTCTCTCGGTGCAATATTTTGTTTTCAGCTTCTCACAGCAAATAGCCACAAATCGATCGACGGTGAAAGCGACAGTCAGCCAGACTGAGCTTACAGTGCTCGCAAAGATCAACCATAAACCAAGTTTGCAAACAGGAGTGATTTGCAGGAAGAATCTGGGAAAATAAATCAGAGCAGTCCACCTCAGCAGCGGATCGGAGATAACGACCAGGAGATCGGCCGCTGCCATTCCCACCAGATAGCGAGTGACACATTTGGAGAGACCGCACTTTTCCCGGGACAGGATCACAATCGCAACCAAATTCGCTGGAAGAGAGAAACAGAAAACAGCAGGTTGAGAAAATACTGAGCAGGAGCCATTGGAACTATACCTGGGGATTGTGCATTATTTCCAATTTATTGATGCATTTAACGGTGAAACGGTCGACGGAGGGCACTGTCCTGGTACAGAGAGAAAACTTGTTTCTCGAGTCAAATAAAATGAGTAAGTTTCGAATTCCGATTCGTTATTGATGACCGTATTATGAAGGGGTAACGGACAGCAAAAACTGGGTAGCAACCTCTTCACCGTCGATGCTGGATAGAACATGTTCTACGGGATGGAACATTAAATGGTGGAGGCACTCAGCAGGCCCCGGGCAAAATCTATGGGAAATAGAACAGTCGGCGTTTCGGGCCGAGGACCTCCGGCCGGACTGGAGAGAAAAAGTGCTGAGGAGTATAATTAGAAGGTGGTTGTAGGGCAGGTGGAAACACAAGATGATAGGTGAAACCTGAAGGGGGAGGACGATGTAACGGGCTGGGGAGTGGATTGGTGAAACAGATAACGTGCTGGAGAAGGGGGAGTCTGGTAGAAGAGAAAAGAGGGCATTGGAAAAAGAAAAAGGGGACGAGCACCAAGCATACCTTTCACTTCCTCCTCCGCCCAGTTTCTGCTTTCCGCTGGGATAGCTCCCTTTGTGACTCCCTTGTACTTCCGTCGCTCCCCCGTGAACGTCCTCCTGGTACTTTTCCTTGCAAGCGAAACAACCTGTCCCTATACCTCCCTCAATACCATTCTGTCCTCTTCGATCAGACTTCCAGTTCTCCAGCCCTGTATCTCTATCACCAATCAACTTCCCAGCTTTTTCCTTCATCCCTCCCATTTCAGGTTTTACCTATCACCTCTCCCCTGACCTCACCCTTCATATCTACTCCTCAGTTTTTTTTTCTCGTCCTGCCGAAGGGTCCCGGCCCGAAATGTCGAGTGTTGATGCTTTCCCATGGATACTGCCAGGCCTGATAAGTTCCTCCAGCATTTTGACCGTGTTGCTTACATTTACAAAATCTGCAGATTTTCTCTTGTTTGCTATTGGCGCTTTCTGTGTCTCGTGTGAGTGAAATGAATGCATCCAGACTCTGTGGCGGTATTCTTCCATTAGCCAATCGTCAAATTCCAGAGAACTCTCTGTCACGGACAGAACAGCCGAATGACGGAAGGAACACAGGGAATGTTTGAATCACTCATCGAGGCAAACCAGCATATGTGGCAAAACAGTTACAGTATCTCCCTCAGGGCTGTTCTCAGAGAAACCCCCGACACGAGTGTTAACTGGTTTCTCTTTCCATACAACGCACACAAAATGCTGGTAGAACGCAACAGACCAGGCAGCATCTGTAGGTAGAAGTACAGTCGAGACCCTTCGTCTTATGTTCGACCAGCATTTTGTGTGTGATGCTTGAATTTCCAGCATCTGCAGTTTTTCTCGTGTTTGTGTATCTTTCTTGCAAACTGCTTGGGGTTTAGTGTTTCCTGCATTTCCCTAGTTTTATTAGCTACCTTACTGACTTCACAAAAGAACATTGACCAATTCCAATACATACAGCACAGTCTGACATAGCCTCAGAGACAGACATGACGCCTCCCATTGAATCCATCAGAGGGAAGCTGGGGCGAGGAATTCAATGTTGAGCAGCAAACTCGGTGCAGTCGTCAAATGTCCGTAACGGCGTCAGGTGTCTATATAATAGAATGCATTTCACAGTTTTGATATCTATGACGCACCCCATCGGTTGTGCTAATTGTCTCTGCGAGGATTTTTTTAACTTGCCCTTCAACTGCTTCATATTCAGATACGACTCACATATTCAAAAAAAAAGTCTACCACACTTTCCTGGGACAGTATGGAGATCCGGACATACGCTAAAAGATGATTTAATTGTTGCACATAACTCAAAAAAATCGCTCACATATCAATTAAATCAAATTGTGTGGTATAAACACAATATTTCCAAATTCATTGCAGGTGCGAGAAGAACCAGATGCCCAGCGACCTTCCAACCGCTAGAAGAAAGATGCCTGTCCGGGATAGCGACAGAAATGATTGGAATTAAATGTAAGCTTCCACAAACAGCAGCTGACCCTGTTTCTTACCGAGAATTCCAACAGCTGAAATAACAGGATTATAGATAGATAGTACGCTAAAGATGACTAAATACCCCATTTCAGTTAGAATCCGTAACTTCTGTTGCTCCGGAATTCACAGATCCGGCAGACACTCTGATCTGCTACATGACAAACTGCCTTATGTATAGAGAGGATACCTCCCCAGACATAAAGTTATTCACTTGAATACCTTTCTATGTTTCAACCACTCGAACAAACACGCCAGTTCAGTGTTGTTAGCTCTGTTGGGAATATTGGCTGTTCAAAGAAAATAAACATCAACATTCGTGAGAATAACAGCAGCAGTGTCTGAACTGGTGTGAGAAATTTACTCTCCTGGGTCTGCGAGGTTTTTTGCTAATCTGTTACTTCTCAGCAGCATGTCCTTTCCAAATGTATGAGTTGCTGTTGGCAAATAAACATTCTATCCATTACTGCTCACTCAGCTTACTGTTCGAAACATGAACCAATCTACGATTATTAATATAAGTTGCAAGTCTGAAGTCAGCAAGTGTAGATAAACGGACAAATCTGCAAGCGGCCAGCACTCCGTACAGTGCAGCTGTGATCGGCTATTCAAGAGATTAAGTTGAAGTGATTGGAGAAGTTCTGGACTGCATCACGTAAACGTCAGAAAATGGGCTTATGTCAATTGGACTGCCTCAAACCAGACAAATATGGTTGTTACATGCAACGTTATAACAGAGATCAAAAAAGATTACAGACCAGACTTACTTTGTCACATCGCATCAAACATGGTCCCACGTATGTTCAATCAATAGTTGTAATACTGTGTAGTCAGATAGTCGACCGTCACTCCATTGATTTGTTGACGCTTTCAACTCTGATATCATTCACGTTCACTGTTCTGGGCACTCCCAATACCAGCACATCCTTTCTTGGATAAGGGGTCAAAACTGCTCACAATACTCAAATTCCGGACTATACACGATGTCGTCCGTGATCTCAGTCACCAGAAGCCTTTCAGACATCCATGTGAATTACCCTTATCCCAGTATAGAAATCTGAAAAGCAACTGATAAAATAATAATTCACATCAGCAAAAGAGTATAAATATAAAAAAAAGCATTGGAGAATTTCCGGACTAACAATAAGAATGAAGAACGAGGTGGTGAGATAATACAAGAATGAGCGAGAATTCAACCCTCTGGTTCCGGTCCGTGAAATCCGTGTTCAGGTTAAACGGTCCGGTCCATGGTTCCTTGTTCCGGGGTTTCTGGTTTTCCCCAGTTTCTGTTGCTGGAATATACTTCTCGCTTTGGGGCAGAGACATAAATACCTCTGCAAACCAAGGACTGGCTGCTGAACTGCTCTGTTCCCCTCCCTGTATTTTCCCCCCTCGCGTGACTTTTTGCCTGGATAACTCGCCTGACTTTCTGCCTGCTCACCTAGCCTGGATACCCCACCTGTATCGCTGAAGTCTTACCGCCGGAACAAGACCGCAGCCTTGTTAGGTCAAGATAAGGAACTGTCTTTCGTTGCGTGGAATTCTCTCTCTGTGTCCACGCCTTCGCAAGGTGGGCCCGGCTGTTTGCCGCCACCTAGTGTTGGAATCCGTCTTTTCATGTTCAGTGTTCTGTGTCTGAGTCCCGGCCTCACGTCCTGTTCCCAAGGAGGGGTCCCGGCTCTGTGTTATGTGTGTGAATCCCAGGCCTACGTCCTGTTCGCATGGAGGGGTCCCGGCTCTGTTTTCCGTGCTCTTGTTTCTTCTAATCCAAGGCTCCGTGCTTCTGAATGCACTCGTCCAGTCCGTGCCTAGTCCAGCCGTATCCGAGTCCTGCCCATGTTCCTTTACCTGTCCTTGCTTCTCGCCCTACCCAGTGTTCCACACCCAAGTCATATCCAATCCTGTAGCCTCGTCTTGTCCTCGCCTAGTTCTGCAGTCCGAGCCCGAGTCAAGACCCAAGTTCTGGGTCTTTGCCCAGTCTCTGGCTCGGTCCATACCCAAACCTCGAAGTACCCTGGACTGAAGTCCAAGACCTCAGCCTGTCTCCAAGCTCAAGACCAAGATCCTTGCCTGCAGACCTCAAGACCAAGATCCCAGCCTGCAGGCCTCAAGACCAAGACCCCAGCCTGTCTCCAAATTCAAGCCTCAAGACCAAGACCCCAGCCTGCCTCCAAGCTCAAGACAAGACCCCAGCCTGTTTCCAAGCTCAAGCCTCAAGACCAAGACCCCAGGCTGTCTCCAAGCTCAAACCTGAAGATCACGTCCCCAGCCTGTCTCCAAGCTCAATCCTCAAGACCCAGAACCCAGGCTGTCTGCAAGCTGAAGCCTCAAGAACAAGACCACAGGCTCTCTCCAAGCTCAAGCGTCAAGACCTAGACTCCAGCCTCAAGCCTCAAGCCTCAAGACCCCGACATTGTCTCCAGGCTTCAAGCCTCAAGCCCCCAGCCTCCAGTCCTGCAGTCATGTCATGTCCATGCCTGGTTCTGGGGACCGAGCCCGAGGCAAGACCCAGGTTCTGGGTCCTTGCCCAGTCTCTGGCTCGGGGTCCAAGCCCTAGTCTGCGTTCTTGTCCCTGCTCCTTGGCTGTATCCTGTCACGTCCCTACTATAATCAAGTCCTGTTCCTTGTACTTCAGTGTCTGTGTCTTGCATTTGAGTCTGTTCCCAGCGCCCGATTGTGACACCCCATTGTGTCACCTTCAGCCTTTGGTTCCTGCGACGAACAACGCGTTCTGCTGCAATTCGGGGGGTTGCTCCTTTCGTTCGTAAGGATGGTACCAGAGTTAGGAAATCCTTTACTTTATAAATACTTTGGATATCTGAAATCTTCTCTAAGAGATATATGTGTGTTTGTAACTATGTGGCTAAATTTAAACATACTCCACATAGTCCTTAATGGTGTACGACATAGGGAGAGAATTGGGCTATTTAGTACATCGACTCTACTCCATCATGCTCGAAATACAGAAACATAAAACCATAGAAAACATACAGTACAATACAGGCCCTTCGGCCTACAAAGCTGTGCCGAGCATGTCCTTACCTTAGAAATTATCTAGCGTTACACATAGTCCTCTATTTTTCTCAGCTCCAGATACCTGTCCAGGAGTCTCTTAACATCCCAATCGTATCTGCCTCCACCACCGTCGCTGGCAACATATTTCACGCTCTCAACACTATCTGCGTAAAGGAATTTACCCTGACATCTCCCCTGTACCTACTTCCAAGCATCTTAAAGCTGCACCCTCTAGTGCAAGCCATTTCAGCCCTAGGGAAAAAGTCTCTGACTATGCACATGATCAATGTCTCTCATCATCTCACACACTTCTGTCAGTTCACCCCTCATCCTCCGTCGCTCCGAGAAGGAAAGACCGAGTTCACTCAACCTATTCTCATAAGGCATGCTCCCCAATCCAGGCAACATCCTTGTAAATCTCCTCTGCACACTTTCTATGGCTTCCACATCCTTTCTGTAGTGAGGCGACTGGAAACAAGCACAGTATGCCAAGTGGGGTTTGCCCAGCTGCAGCATTACCTCTCGGCTCCTAAGCTCAATCCCAGGATTGATGAAGGCCAAAGTACCGTATGCTTTCTTAACCAGAGAGTCAACCTGCGCAGCAGCCTTTAGTGTCCTATGGACTCCAACCCCCAGATACCTTTGATCGTCCACACGGCCAAGAGTTTTATGATTAATACTATATTCTATCATCATATTTGACCTACCAAAATGAACCACCTCACAGTTATCTGGGTTAATTCCATCTGCCAATTCTCAGTCCACTTTTGCATCGCATCAATGTCCCGCTGTAACCTGTGCTAGCCCTCCACACTATCCACAACACCCCCAACCTTTGTGTCATCAGCAAGTTTTCTAACTCATCCCTCCACGTCTTCATCCAGGTTATGAAACGAACAACAGGGATCCCAAAAAAAGATCGCTGAGACGCACCACTTGTGACCGCCCTCCATGCAGAATATGACCCGTCTACAACTGGTCTTTGCCTTCTGTGAGCAACCCAGTTCTGGATCCACTAAGCTCTCCAAATGCACATAACTCCTTCCTCTCAGGATCCTCTCCAACAACCTGCCCAGCACTGAAGTGAGACTCACTGGTATATAACTTCCTGGGTTCGCTCTACTCCCTTTCTTGAACAAGGGAAGAACATTGTCATATTTCCAATCGTCCCTATACTTTCCCTATACCTATTTATAACACACAGTTCATCACAAGAGGCTCAGCAATCTCTTCCCTTGCTTCCCACAGTAGCCTGGAGTATATCTCATCCGGTTCCGGTGACTAATCTAAGTTAATATTTTTCTAATGATTCAGCAGATCCTCCGTGCTAATCTCTATCTGCTCAAGTGCTTTAGTCCAATCTAAGTCGTTCACACAAATGTCAAGGTCGTTTTCCCTGGTGAATACGAATGCAAAGTATGCATCAAGTACCTCCGCTAACTCCTCCGACGACATGCACACGTTTCCACTATCGCACCTGATTGGTCCTATTCTCACACGGCGCATCTTCTTGCACTTCACATACTTTTTAATACATTTTGTATTGTTATCATTATAGATCATTCCTTTAATCTTATTTGCCACTCATAACCTGTGACTTGTGTTGCCCTTCTGATTTCTTCTTTCAAATTCTCTGTACACTCTTGATGTTATTTAATTCAGCGCTCTTTCCCTAACACATGTTTCCTATTACTGAAGTCAATCTCTCAACATCCCTTGTCATCCATGTAGAATATCTGGAACTGCCGTCTCTGCCTTTCCTTCCTTCTTACAGGTATAGGGTGACCCTGAACTCTCAATACTTCACTCCGAAATACCACTTATTTCCTCTTGCTATGTTTACAACAACTGCAGTTATTCTGCATATCTGTGATTACCATTCCTGCTGACTGTTGCGGTTTCTATAATACCATTTAACATTATCATGGAAAAGGATAGAATCAGAGAGGACAGGATTTTTTTTAATTGGGGAAGGGCAAATTATGAGGCTATAGGGCTGGAACTTGCAGGTGTGAATTTCGATGATATTTTTGCAGGGAAATGTACTATGGCCATGTGGTCGATGTTTAGATATCTCTTGCTCAATGGTAGGGATAAATTTGTCCCGGTGAGGAAGATAAAGAATGGTAGGGTGAAGGAACCATGGGTGACTAGTGAGGTTGAAATTCTAGTCAGTTTGAAAAAGGCAGCATGCATGAGTTTAGGAAGCAAGGATCAGATGGGTCTATTGAGGATTATAGGGTCGCAAGAAAGGAAATTAAGAAGGGGCTGAGGAGAGCAAGAAGGGGGCATGAGAAGGCCTTGGCGAGTAGGGTAAAGGAAAGCCCCAAGGCATTCTTCAATTATGTGAAGAACAAAATGATGACAGGAGTGAATGTAGGACCAATTAGAGATAAAGGTGGGAAGATGTGCCTGCAGGAAGTGGAAGTGAGCGAGGTCCTCAATGAATAATTCCCTTTGGTATTCACCAATGAGAGGGAACTTGATGAAGGTGAGGACAATATGAGTGTGGTTGGTGTTCTGGAGCATGTTGATATTAAGGGAGAGGAGATGTTGGAATTGTTAAAAAAAAATTAGGACGGATAGGTCTCCGGAGACTGACGGAATATTCCCCAGTCTGCTCCGCAAGGCTAGGGAAGAGATTGCTGAGCCTCTGGCTAGGATCTTCATGTCCTCGTTGTCCACTGGAATGGTACCAGAGGATTGGAGGGAGGCGAATGTTGTCCCCTTGATCAAAAAAGGTAGAAGGGATTGTCTGGGTAATGATATTCCAGTGAGCCTTAAGTCTGGGGTTGGAAAGCAGTTGAAAAAAGATTCTTAGAGATAGTATCTATGGGCATTTAGTGAATCATGGTGCAACGTTAATTCAGGGAATTAATGGTCATTCAGGTTCTTCAAGAATGTGATAAATGATCGGTGATTTGAAATATTTACTTTAATTCAGCGTGGAAGCCCATTTGCACAATGTTCTGTTTCTATTTAGAAATAACGTAGAGTTTTCTGTTTGGTGTAATACTTTACTTCATCTGTCTGGACGCAAGCATTTGAAACTGATAGTCTGATATTCTGCTTTGAAAAGGCCTGTTGTTGCTCTTGGCTTAAACTCCTTAAAGTTCTGTGGTGTGTGGCCGTCACTCACGTCTTCTTTTCTTACTGGCGCAGACTCTCACAAATAAGTGAATAAATCAAGGAGAGGTCAGTCAGATTTTCATGTACAAAACGGATAAAAGAGTGTGCCTTGAGCTCGAGAATAGGGAACTGTGCTTAGATGATCAACCAGGATCGAAATGAATGGCGGTCTGGCTGGAAAGATGGAAGAGCCGAGTCCGACTTCCATGTTCTATCACTCACCGTCCAGCCTTTGTGATCAGCGACTCAAACAGAAGATTTCACGTAACGTAGACGGTGGAGATGCAGCTCAGTGGCAGAGCGCATGCTTCGCATGTATCAAACCCAGGCATCTCCACGTTGATGACTGAATTGTGAAAAATAGGCGGAAAATCCCAGATGAGGAAATTGCCCGTACTATATAGGCCGAACGTTAGATTCCCGTTTGAAGCGCGGGGCATAAGCCTGTAGCACAGGAGAGAGTAAAGGTCAAGGCCTTGTTGTATCACGGACCGGTGGAGAAATTCAAACCTCACCTCCTCTATTAAGGAAGGGAGAAAAACATCAGTGACACCGACTGGTCAGGCCGAGAAGTTTTGAAGTTTTAATAGTTAATTCAGCAACAACTAAATCCCGTTGGAGGAATTGTTTGAGAGAAGTGCTTGCAATGCGGAAAACAGATCATCATTTGTGCATCAAAGTCGCGAGTTCCGTTCACACGGAGACAAGGTGAACTCTTGGTTCTTCAAGGACTTCCGACATTCACTCAATCATCTGGACAGGATTGGCAACTTAATGGGATCTCGGGATGGAACGTAGTGATTCTCCAGTGTGGTGAAAACCTCATTACTTATAAAAGCAAAAACTTGACGTGAGATTAATTGTCCATCTGAACAATTAAATGATATAAAGGACGTTCACTGAGAAAATATCGGGATCGAGGTGCAAGAGGGATAGAGCATTAACGACCCAGACATATAAGAGACTCTGGATAGTCCTCGCATTAGGACCCGGGCATCGGGCCCAGACCAAGTCGGGCAACGATTCGCTCCGGGACAACATTCCGTCAACCAACCCGAAGCCGTTCTCAACCTCTTCAAAAACAAGACAGAATCTACACGTGCTGGAAATCCAAGCAACACACACAAATGCTGGAGGAACGCAGCAGGACAGTCAGCATTATGGAAAAATGTGCGTCGACGTTTCCGGCCGAGACCTTTCGCCGGGCAACAATAGATGAGGAGAGATTTAAAGGACAGAGAGAAACGCAAGGTGACAGGTGAAACCGGGAGGGAGAGGGGTGAAGAATGTAGCTGGGAAGTTGATTGATGACAGTGATACAGGGCTGGAAAGGGGGAAGTCTGGTAGGTGGTGATAGACCGCTACGGAAGAAAGAAAAGCGGGCAGAGGCACTGGGAGCTGGGGGTGGATTAGATTAGATTAGATTATGAGCACACTCAGTCCTCGTTTCATTGTCATTTAGAAATGCATGCATTAAAAACATACAATGTTCCTCCAGTATGATATCACAGAAACACAAAAAAAGACCAAGACTAAAACTGACAAAAAACACATAATTATAACATATAGTTACAACAGTGCAAAGCAATACCGTAATTGATAACAACAGACCAAGGGAAAAGTTAAAAAAAAAGTCTCAAAATCCCGATAGCCCATCATCTTACGCAGACGGCAGAAGGGGATAACTCTCCCTGCCATGATCTTCCACTGCCGCAAACTTGCCGATGCAGCATCCTGGAAGCACCCGACCACAGTCCAACTCTCAGTCCGTCCGAAACCTTCGAGCTTCCGACCAGCCCTTTGACACCGAGCACCGAGCACGGAGCACCATCTCTGTCGAGCGCTTCGACCCCAGTCCCGGCCGCCAAGCAACAGGCAAAGCCGAGGATTCGGGGCTTTGCCCTCCGGAGATTTCGGATCATATAGTAGCGGCGGCAGCGGAACGAGCATTTGAGAAGTTTCATCAGATGTTCTCCGTTCTCTCACGTCTGTCTCCATCAAATCAGGGTTGTACACGGACTCCTACTTGACAGATAACAGATATTCATCACCGGAGAGGCCGCGCGCACTGCATGAACATGAAGTGAGAGAAGGAAAAGGGGAAGGGGACTGGTGAAGGAAGGGCGGGAGGGACGATTGCCGGAAGTTCGAGAAATCAATGTTCATACCATTAGGTTGGAGGCTGTGCAGACGGAATATAAGGTTTTATTCCTTCAACCTGGAAGGGGGCCTCATCGTGACAGTAGAGGAGGCCATGGATTGACATACCGAAGTAGGAACGAGAAGTGGAATTAAAATGGGTGGCTACTGGGAGATCCCGCTGCTTGTGGCAGACAGAGCGTCGGTGGTCGGCGAAACGGTCTCCAAATCTATGTCGGGTCTCAGGATATACAGGAAGCCACACCGGGAGCACTGGACACAGCACATGACCGCAACAGATTCACAGGCGATGTGTCAGCTCACCCAGAAGGACTGTTCGGGGCCCGGAATTGTAGTGAGGGAAGAATTGAAGGGACAGGTGTATCACTTGTTCCGCTTGCAAGGTTGAGTACCAGGATCCCTCTGTGGCGAGGGATGAGTGGACAATGGAGTCGCGTAGGGAGCGACTCCTGCGGGAGCAGAAAGTGGGGAGGGGTGTGGTGGGCTGGTTGGGAGAAAGATGTGCTTGGTGGTGAGATACACTAGGAGATGGTGCAAGCTACAGAGAATTGTGTGCTGGACGTGAAGGCTGGTGGGGTGGTAGGTGAGGACAAGCGGAACCCTGTCTTTGGTAGGGGGTGGGAGGATGGGTTAAGAGTAGACGTGCGTGAAATGGAAGAGATGCGGTTAAGGGAAGCACGGAAGTGCCGTGGCTTACAGGCCCAGTCCTCACATATATAATTCCTCTGTCGTTTTATGTCATCTATTTATTTATCCATCTATTTATTATGAATTTACATACTTTCACACTGGTTGTTTGTCGTTCTGTTTGTGTGTAGCTTTTCGTTCATTGATACTGTTGGTTTCCTTAAGGGGAAATATTGTGACCGGTCTTGAGTTACTCATTTTAGAAAAGATGTGCTGGCATTGGAGAGGATGGAGAGGAAGTTCACAAGGATGACTCCGGAAATGAAAGGGTTATCATATGAGGAACTTGTGATAGCTCTGGGTCTGTACTCACTGTAATTTAGAAGGATGAGAAGGGATCTCATTGAAACGTTTCGAATGTTGAAAGACCGACAGAGCAGATGTGGGAAAGATATTGCCTATGGTGGGAGGTCAAGGATAAGAGGTCCAGTCTTAGGATAGAGGGGCGTCCATTTAAAACAAAGATGCGGAGAAATCTAGTTAGCCAGAAGGAGGTGATTTTTTTGGAATGTATTACCACAGGCATCTGTGGAGGACAGGTCTTTCGGGGTGGTAAAAGCAGAGCTTGATATGTTCTTGGTCGGACACGGCATCGAAGGTTATGGGAGAAGGCTGAGGAGGGAAAAATGGCGGTGCAGACTCGATGGGCCACATTGCCTAATTCTTCTCCGAAAGCTTATGATCTCATGGGATCATCCGATGGATAATTTCATCATAAATTTGACATTGGGGATGTAGCTCAGTGGGAGAGCGCATGCTTCGCATGTATGAAGTCCCGGGTTCAATCCCCGGCATCTCCACTATTTTTTGGAAAAATGGACGGAAAATTCCAGATAAAGAAATGTTTATACGCTTGGGTTTCTTTCCGTCGTTGAAGCGCGGGATAAGACTGTAAGATATAAGGGAACTTAGAACGGGCCCTTGCTGTATCAGTGGGGAAATGCAAAAAGCATTGCACAACGTTCATTGCATAGCAACTCCAATGAATCTGTGTAGCACAGTGTCGCAGCGAAACCGTGATGGGCCCATAACTCCGACGTCGCTGGATCGACACTATCTTCTGCCGTATTCCTCGTCCTGACGAAGGGTCTCGGCCCAAAACGTCTACGTCGACTGTATCTTCCTAGAGATGATGCCTGGCCTGTTGCGTTCACCAGCAACTTTGACGTGTGTTGCTTGAATTTCCAGCAGCTGCACAATTCCTCGTGTTCTGCCGTATTCATCACATATCAGTGCGTTTAAAAACCGCTACCTGTCAATCTACTGGCAATCTGTTGAATAATCGAAGGAGAGATGAAGAAAGAGTTTAAATTACATGTGTGCTATGGTCGAAGATGGGCATTTCTGCTTTATCCAAGGTTTTTGATTCCGGTATGTACAGCATGGTTTCGAAGGCACACACTCATCCACGTATGTTTTAATGAGTCAGTGGCAATTGAGGCGAACCCACTGACACTCGAAGATGAATCCCCGAAAACAGTCCTCTCCACAAATTCAAAACTGTCCTGCAAGCGCCCCTGCACCGTTTTGGTCCTCAGTACTGATACTACGGACGTCAGTGTCTGCCTTTATTTAGGGAGTAGAAATAGAGACAAATTTTCCAGTGTGGGCAAAGTGGAAAATCTGGAAAATATTTTCCTGCATCAGTTATATCCTCTTGATAAATGTTCCTCCCCCCAAAACGTTCAGACCGGATTGGGAGCTTTACACTAGGTACAGCTGAATCGGAAGCGATTCCGTGTCCTCTCTCATCGCAGAGGACGAAGTGTATGTGTGAAAAGCGCCGGTGCCACGGTCAACGGACAACATCGGGTGACCATTTGAAGTATCCTGAGCTCGGACATCCTAACGACAGATCGCTCTTTCGCATTCGATTTTCGCTACTTTAGTGTTTAGTATCCCCGTCTGTTACGGGAAAGACGGGGGTTAATTTTCCTGACAGGAAAACGGTTTTGCTGTTTCCATATTAAATTTAATTGCAACTCGAATTTGCAAAGTAAATGTAAAAGAGTTAAAGAGGTTAAATCAGAGTTTGGGGTTGAAGTGATCGGTTGTTTGAGGATGTGGAACAGTCGGTCTGCAGTGACCCCGGGAAGGAAGAGTCTGCCGAGAGGACGGGACTTTGTGTTCAGCTTCGTGAAATCTCCCCTCAGCCACTCTGTATCTCAGAGTTATTCGACGTAACACACGGTGAGGTGGAACAATGTTTCCAGAAATATTTACTTCATCCGCCTCTGCCACATTTTAAATGTTAAACAAAGGCTGTTCTTGTGCTCGATTTAAGGTTTACAGTTCAAAGAGTCAGAAAGGAGAGGGCCAGTGGATTCGGTGCTTTCATCCAGCTCAGGCCACCCTACAGAGACTCCGTGAGACTCCTTCCGTCTGACTGCGAGCTCGGAGCTGTGAAAGGTAATCGACCTGGAACGTGAACTCGGTTTCTCCCTCCACAGACGCTGCCTAAACTGCGGAGTATTTCCGGCTGTTTCAGCGTTTAGTTCAGGAGCAGTCCTGTTTCTCTGACCCCGGGATTGGTGCTGTCCTCATCCGTCCCGGGACACAGTGATTACGTCCCATGTAAAATGTCCTTCGTTGAGGAGTGTGTACTCGTGGCCGAATGTTTTACCAATGCACTGGGAATTCATTGTTATTTCCACTTCTAGTTCTGACAAGCTTTTTTTCCAGCTTGTCTCTGTGGCGCAATCGGTCTGTTAACCGAAAGGTTGGTGGTTCGAGCCCACCCAGGGACGCTGGTGATCCAGCAGCTTTTGCTGCGCGTTGTATTGCCCACCGGGAAACGCTGCGCTGTCCGGAGCCCGCCGTTCCCTGCTCTGCCTCATCACGTTCAGTGGGATTTAATCTTTTTGTCATGTACGGAGATACAGCGAAATGCTTTTCTTTCATACTGTTCAAGGAGATCAAATCATTACACAGTGTATTGAGAGAGAACAATATCCGGATCCCGACCCGGATCTGGGCCGTACCCTCCAAATATCCGGACCTGCAGTTCGTTTTTTTTTTTTTGCACTACCTTACTCTCCATTTTTCTATATTTTATTTATGATTTATAAGTTTTTCAATATTTACTATCGATTTGTAATCCAGGGAGCGGGAAGCGCAGAATCAAATATCGCTATGATGATTGTACGTTCTAGTATCAATTGTTTGGCGACAATAAAGTATAAAGTATATGAAACAATATCAAAATGCAGAATAAAATTTAACAGCGACACAGAAAGCACAGTGTAGATAGATAATTATGTGCAGCATCATAATGAGGTAGATTGCAGGGTCAAGTGTTCATCGTATCGGGAACCATCTGCATACCAGACCCCACCAATTCTCCTCTACCACATTCACCTCCGTCTGACGGAACTTGTCCCCATTCAATCATTTTTCTTTCAACTCCTCCCATTTCCTTCAAACACAGGGTGCAGCCACAGACACAGGCATGAGTCCCAGCTCTGCCTATCTGTTTGTCGGCTACGTGGAACAGTCTATCATGATAGTCTATCAGTCAATCAGTCCATCAGGGTTCGTCTTGTCCTCACCTACCTACCCCAACTCCCAGCCTCCCCCTCCAGTACACAATTCTCTGTAACTTCCGCCATCTCCGGCGGGCTCCCACCACCAAACACATCATTCCCTTCCCCCTCTGCTTTCTGCAGGGATCTCTCCCTATGTGAATCCCATGTGCGTTCGTCCCTCCAACTGATCTCTCTCCTGGCACTTATCCTTGCAAGTGAAACAAGTGTTACACCTGCCCCTACACATCCTCCCTCATTACCATTCAGGGTCCCAAACAGTTCTTCCAGGTAAGGCGACACTTCATCTGTGAGTATTTTACGGTCATCTACTGTATCCAGTGCTCCCGGTGTGGTTTCCTGAATATCGGTGAGACCTGACACAGATTGGGAGACCACTTCACCGAGCACCTACACTCCGTCCACCAGAACAAGCGAGATCTCCCAGTGGCCACCCATTTTAATTCAACTTCTCATTCCATTTCCGACATGGCAGCCCATGGCCTCCTGTATTGTCGCCATGAGGCTACACTCAGGTTGGAGGAGCAACACATTCTCCCTCTCTGACCTTATCTGTTACCTGTCCATCACCTCCCTCTGGTGTCCCTCCCCATTTTCTTTCTTCCATGGCCTTCTGTCCTCTCCTATTAGATTGCCTGTTCTCCAGCCCAGTATCTCTTTCACTAATCAACGTTTCAAGCCTTTAATTCACCAGTCCCTACCGCCTGCCGGTTTCACCTCGTGTTTCTTCCTCCCCTCCACTCACCGTCTAACTCTGATTCCTCATCGTTTTTTCCCACAGATGCTGCCAGGCCTGATGAGCTCCTCCAACATTTTCTGTGTTGCTTGGATTTCCATCATCTGCGATTTTCTCTTTGTGCGTCTGTCGATGTCGCTTCGCACTGACATATTCATGTGCCCATCTAAACACATCGTATATCCTACCGTCTCTGAACCTAACAGCCCCTTCCAAGCACTCACCCCACTCTGTCTAAAAACGTGACCCACACATCTTCTTTAAACTCTCTCCCACTCCGACCTTAAATTCATTCCCTCTAGAATTTCAGATCCTTACCATGGGAAACCAATTTTGACTATCTGCCAAATCTATGTCTCTCATAGTTTTCTACCTCATAATTCGGTGAAGTTTCCTCTCAGGCTCTGACATTCCAATGAAGGCAAACAAATTCAAACACTTAAATAAGGCAACACTCTACAAATCCTGCAGATCCTCCCTGTTAAGAGTCCATTCTTGTAGAAACTGCAAGAGAGTCAGAACAGGATTTAACGGGAAACTCTTGAGGGACGCTAATTCCATCTCTGATCCACGACACAGTGAATGATAATTAATGAATCAATCTTACACGATTACTTGGCACTTGGAGTTCTACACATATCGTGTTCTATGATTTGTTTTGCAGTCTAAAACTGTACAACCTGGAGTGGCCAGGAATCGAACTCGGGTCAACTGCTTGGACAGCTATGCTCACCACTATACCACCATCGTTCAATGACGTTGCAAAGGTTTTGAGTAGTGAGGCGTCTCCCACAGTTCCGTGTGATTCGACCAGTCCCCGAGCTGCTTTCTGTCAGATCATTCCTCTCTCTGCTGCAGGTCCTATTCCGGTAAATTAATATCGCCTCCCCAACAAACCGGAGTTTTACAACCCACGGCGAGCATACTCCAGGAGCCAGGCTGAGTTAGAACAGAGCCCTGGACGAGGCGAAGACCTATTAATGGGATCCTGCCTCGCGCAACACAAAATGGATAAACTAATTCAGTTTATAATTGTCCTTTCAAACCGCACGCTGATGGGAGCCCTTCCTTTGGCCAGATATTGAATACAGTGACTGACTGAATCGCTAAAGAATACTGAGACCCTCCAGTCACACAGTGAGGAGGGGATGATAGAAAGCGCCAGATCCACACTCAACTGTTACGTAACCCGTAACTGGGTTGCCAAACAAGCAGAAATGGAACGCTCGTTGGAGTCTGTGATTACTAGGAACTAATGAAGTTTTATTAAAGAAAAAAGTTATACAGTACACTAATCGCAATGATATAAATCTAACAGGTTAGCAATGATAATACACACATATACACAGAAATAGGGTAATAGGAATCAACCAAGCTCTATCGCAGTCTAGGGGTAAAATGATCAGTCTTAAGAGAAGGAGAGTTCAGTTCAGTTTAGTGCAGTTCGAAGTAGTCGCTATTGTTGTACCGTTGGGCGAGGGGAGAGAGAGAGAGAGAGAGAGAGAGAGAGAGAGAGGGAGACAGAGAGAGAGAGAGAGATGCAGTTGTTTTCAGGCAGACTTTTTGATGCCTTCGCAGTTGGTTTCGGGCAGAACGTTTGATGTCATCTAATCCCGCTGTGGTCACCAACTGTGACCCCTCCGTTCCGGATATGATCGTTCTTCCGCGGTGAACCCGGAACCCAGTCAAGGTTCCCACCGATCCTACCTTTACACCCTATGAACCTCTGATCGGCTCCCGCGAACCGGCCCTTCAAACTCTGACCAACTTGAAGGGGCACACTGCTCTTTCCAGGGTCTCGTGGCGTGTCTCGTGCCTTAGCAAATCTGCTCCTTTTATCCCCCTGCTGGGGTATCACCTGTCCATCAAACTTCAAACAGTTCAGGTTCAAAGCAACCGGTCTGTGAATATCTCAATTGTGTTTCTTTCTCGTTAATCTCTCTCTTCTCTCTTATTAGCATTTTGAATGTTGCTCCATTGTCTTCTGTTATCTCTCTCATTCGCATCATCTGTCCGGTAGGTCTACTTGGCGTCACACATGACACCCCCACACTTAAAAGGATTTTTAACGGGGTAAGAATTATGGGCATGAATGCACATTATAAGATATCCACTAATATACAGGTAGTCATCAGCTATTCTGCTAATACAGAGAACTTTAAGTTTTAACACCTTGACAGACAATCAGCAATCACATTGTCTGTTCCTTTCAAATGTTTTATCTTAATATCAAATTCCTGTAACACCAGGCTCCAACTTAGTAAGCCTTTGTTTTTATCCTTCATTGTGGCCAAAAACACTAATGGATTGTGATCAGTGTCAACTACCAGTGGTTTCCGTGCCGGACAAATATAAACCTCAAAATGTTGTAAGGCCAGTGTGATTGCCAGTAATTCCTTCTCCACAGTGGAATAATTTCTCTGATGGACATTAAACTTCTTAGAAAAATAAGCCACTGAGTGTTCAATGTCCTCTTTGTCTGTCTGCAACATCACAGCCCCTGCCGCTTCTTCGCTAGCAGCTGCTGCTAGGGAGAAGGGTTTTGAAAAGTCAGGCGCATTCAATACAGAGTGGTGACACAGAATCGCCTTCAGACTCTCGAAGGCTTGTTGACAAAGGTCGTTCCACACAAACTTCACATTCTTCGGCAAGAGCTTAGTAAGAGGGAGGGTAATATCACAAAGTTTTTGCAAAACTTCCGATAGTACCCCACAATCGCCAAGAACCTTCTCAGGGCTCTCTTGTCCGTCGGGATGGAAAACGTCAGAGATAGCCCGCACCTTAGCCTGCATCGGTGTCAGCTGCCCCTGTCCTACCCCATACCCCAGATAAGTGACCTTAGCGTGGCCGAACTCACTTTTCGCGAGGTTCACTGTCAGGTTAGCTTCAGACAGCCGTTTAAACAGTTCCTCTACCGCCACAATGTGCTCCTCCCACGTGTCACTCCAGACCACTAAATCGTCAATATACGCTTCTGCGTTCTTTAACCTATTTATCACGGAATTATTCATCCTTTGGAAGGTCCCTGGGGCGCTTTTCATGCCAAAAGGTAAAACATTATACTCGTATAACCCGGATGGAGTGACAAATGTTGAGATTTCTCTAGCCCGTTCGGTTAAAGGTACACACCAGTACGCTTTCAGCAAATCGATCTTTGTGATGTACTTAGCTCTCCCCACTTTATCCATGCAATCGTCTACCCTTGGGTTGGGGTAAGCATCGGTTTTTGTGATGGTGTTCACCTTTCTGTAATCTGTACAGAATCTTATGCTCCCATCGGCTTTCGGGACTACCACACAGGAAGAAGCCCATTCCGGTTTGAATGGCCTAATAATACCTGTGGCTAGCATGTGTTCAATTTATTTCTCCACTGGCTTGCCCTTCTCCAAGTTCATCCTAAAGGGCTGTTGTTTAATAGGCTGATCTGATGTGGCAACAGCATCATGTACCGTCCCCTTGCATTGCCTCGCGACATCCGGACACACATCTGCGTGCCGGTTAATTAGCTTTATCAGCGGCTCGCTCTGTGCAGGGGTTAAATGAGAGACCTTTTCAGCAAAGTTGGCCAAAACAATAGAGTTCTCCAATCTGGTCGGCATCATAGTTATCTTTTCAAAAAGGGATTTCCCCTTATCATTTGGCACCCCAGCCTCATTAATTTTCGTGATAACACCGACTAGATCTGCTTTCTGATCGTGGTAAGCTTTTAACATATTAATGTGTACTAATTGGGTTGGCTTACGTCTATCCGGCGTTTCAATAACATAATTCAAAGAGTCTATCCTTCTAATCAATTTTAATCTCGCCTGGAGGGGGTTAGTTACCACTGGAAACAGAACTAAGACCATATCGCCCACTCAAAACACTTGTTGGCAGGCACGAGTATCATACCACTGTTTCATTTTAGTTTGGGAGTGTCGTAGATTCTTTGGCAAGGTCACAGATATTTTTAAGCCTCTCACGAAATTTTAAAATATAATCAATCACATTGAATTATACTGTCAGACTGGACGATTGCTCTTTCAGGAAGGTCAGAGGTCCTCTGGGCTGATGACCGAAGACGAGCTCGAATGGGCTGAACCCCAATGACTCCTGAACCGTGTCCCTCACGGCAAATAGCAAAAGAGGCAAGGCATCATCCCATCCATAGCGTTCTGTTGACAATAAATTTTAATCATGGTGTTTAATGTTGCGTGGAACCTTTCCAACGCCCCTTGGGACTCTGGGTGATACGCGAGGCCAAAATCTGCTTTGCTCCCATTTCATCCAACATCCGGCGGAATGTGTGAGATGTGAAGACACTCCTCTGATCTGACTGGATTTCCCTTGGCAGCCCCACTGTAGTGAAAAAATTCACAAGCGCTTTTGTCACTGTGGGAGCCTTCACTCTTGCCAGGGACACGGCCTCCAGAAACCTGGTGGCGGCGCACATCATAGTCATCACATACTCTCGTCCACTCGCAGTTATGGGCAGGGGACCGACAAAATTCACAATTATTCGGGAAAAAGGTTCCTCGAAAGCGGGTATTGTTCGAAGGGGTGCTTTAGGCAGGACCTGGTTCGGCTTTCCTACCACCTGATAGGTATAACACCGTCTACAATATTCAATAATATCCTTCCTCATGTTCGACCAGTAAAATTCTTTCATAATTCTATCGACTGTTTTCCTCACAACAAAATCTCCACCGAAGGGTATCTTGTGGGCCAGGTTAAAAATCTCGACCCTGTAAATTTTCGGCACTACCACCTGGTGTACCACCCTCCACTCCTCATCTACGGGCACGGTACTTGGTCTCCACTTCCTCATCAGTACTCCCTCCTTCACATAATAGCCCACTGGTTTTCCTTTTTATTTCTGCATCGGAGAGAGATGTCTCCGTCAAAACCATCAGCTCCTTGTCTCGTTCCTGTGTCTGTATAAATTCCTTCCTCGCTAATGATAAATCTACCTCAACTCCCTCACTTCCTTCCGCTCCACTATGCCTCTTCTTCTCACCTTCTAACCCCTCCTGGTACAAGGCTGGTAAAAACGTCTCAGCTCAATCTACATTCGCTTCGGCAGCCTTTCTGGACATGCGCCGAGTTCCTGCGCAAACGGGATAAACCTGTGAGTCCATGGGCGGGTCCTCAGCCCTGGCAGGCTGGCTTGTCAATCTTACTGCTGGGTACACATCTCCACCTGCAAGGTCGTTACCGAGTAAGACCTCCACGTCTTCCATCGGTAATTCGGGCCTCACCCCTATCGTGACCGGTCCGGAGACCAAGTCACTTTTTAGGTGTATCTGGTGCAAAACTACTGCTTCAGTCCCTTTCCCAATGCCTTTTATCACACTGACCTCCCCAGTCTCGGTCACTGAACTAAATTCTAACACCCTCCCTAAGATCAATGACTGACAAGGCCCAGTGTCTCACAAGATCCGTACTGGAACTGGGTTTGACCCCTCTTTCACCGACACCAATCCGGCCGAAATAAACTTCTCACGCCCTTCCTGAATTCTGTCAGATCTCTTCTCACCTAGCTATTTGTTTGCCGGCTCAATATAGGCAGTCGGAGTCGTCGTTTTTCCTTTCACCGTCTCCTTCTTTGCGGCAAAGCACCTGGACGCAAAGTGACCGGCTTTCCCACAATTACAGCATACGACCCCAGGAGACTTCCTACCAAACTGCTTCCTGTCTTCCTTATCCTTCTCACTAGTGCCTGGCTTACTTTCTGACTTTTCTGGCGGACCCTCCTCGCCCACTTGACTACCCTTCTGGTAGCTTTTACTCGGGGTAAACTTTGCTTTGTGTGTTAACGCGTACTCATCCGCTAACTTGGCAGTTGCGGCTATGGTTTCTGCCTCTTTCTCATCTAGATAGGGCCTCATACCTTCAGGGACACAACCTTTAAACTGCTTAATCAGCATCAGCTGTAGCAGTCTGTCATAATTCCCAGTGGCCTCTTTCGAGGCGCACCAACGCTCACAATACATCTGCATCTCACGGGCAAACTCTAAATACGTGCTTCCTCACGTTCTGGAACCTTTGCCGGTCTGCCTCCGGGACCAACTCATAAATCCTGAGTATAGCCTCTTTCACCACATCATACCTCAGGGCATCTTCTGCTGACAACGCTGAGTAAGCTTGTTGAGCCTTCCCTTTAAGTACGCTCTGAAGTAAAACAGCCCAGTTATCCCTCGGCCAGTCCTGACTTGCAGCGACTTTTTTCAAAATGTAGAAAGTACCGATCAACTTCGGCCTCCTCAAATGGGGAAACCAACCTAACCTCCTGGGTCGCCCTGAACCCTCCACCTGGTTCGGCATTTGGCACCTCTCTAGCGTTATCCTTAACTTCTCAAGCTTAAACTCCCTTTCCTTATCTCTCCTTCTCGTTCTAACTGCTGTACTCTCTCTTCCCGTTCTAACTGCTTTACTCTGAACTCGTACTCGTGTCTTAATTTTTCCATCTGCAGCTGCACTGCTTCTCCACCAGGTTTCCTCATAGACACCACCTCCTGCTCCCCGTGGGAAAACACACCTTCAGATACATAATGCTCAACGTTAGCTCTGTGCATCTCCGCTCTCCTCATTGTCGGCTTCCCCTTAAAACGATTCAACCGTTTTGCAACAGCCGCCAATTCTGATTTCCTGGCATCCTCTAGTGCCTCCAAGGTTGGCGCCTTTAGACATTGCTCAATCTCTATTTCTGGTATTTGCTCTCTTTTTATTTCTTTCGGGAATTTTAACCCAATCAATTTACCCAGTCCCAATTTTGGCTTTCAAAATCCCGGACGAGATCGTACCCCGTGACTGGGTTGCCAAACCAGCAGAAATGGAACGCTCGTTGGAGTCTGTGATTACTAGGAACTAATAAAGTTTTATTAAAGAAATAAGTAATACAGTACACTAATCGCAGTGATATAAATGTAACAGGTTAGCAATGATAATACCCACATACACACAGAAATAGGGTAATAGGAATCAACCAAGCTCTATCGCAGTCTAGGGGTAAAATGATCAGTCTTAAATGAAGCAGAGTTCAGTTCAGTTTAGTGCAGTTCGAAGTAGTCGCTGTTGTTGTACCGGTGGGGGGGGGGGGGGGGGAGAGAGAGAGAGAGAGAGAGAGAGAGAGAGAGAGAGAGAGAGAGAGAGATGCAGTTGGTTTCGGGCAGACCTTTTGATGTCATCTAATCCCGCTGTGGTCACCGACTGTGAGCCCTCCGTTCCGGATACGGTCGTTCTTCCGCGGTGATACTGGCACTCAGGCAAGGGCGGACACACACCCCAGGTTCCCACCGATAGTACCTTTACACTCTGTGAGCCTCTGCTCAGTTCCTGCGAACCGTTCCTCCAAACTTACACCGACTTGTGGGGGCACACACTGCTCTTTCCAGGGTCTCGTGGCGTGTCTCGTGCCTTAACAAACCTACTCTTTTTATCCCCCCGCTGGGGTATCACCTGTCCATCAAACTTCAAGCAGTTCAGGTTCAAAGCAACCGGTCTGTCAATATCTGAATTGTGTTTCTTTCTCGTTAATCGCTCTCTTCTCTCTTATTAGCATTTTAAATGTTTCTCCATTGTGTTCCGTTATCTCTCTCATTAGCATCATCCGTCCGGTAGCTCTGCTTGGCGTCACACATGACACAACAAACAAACGTCAGGAGGACTCTCTGAGCTCTCCTGTACCCTGAAATCAGTGTGACAGATTCCATATCTTTATATATCCTGGTTAGTTCAGTGCTTAGTCTCCCCGCCCGCCACCTGGGAGACGGGGTTCAATTCCCCGATGGGGAGACCGTTTCCTGCTTCAATTACTAATCGGATGTACAAGACATTTCTGAGCCAAAAAAAAGGTTTTTTTATATGATCATTGAGAGTATCGAACAAGTCTGCAGTGAGCCTGGAACGAGAGAGCTTCCTGAGAATATCGGACGGTGGGTTCAACCTCTTTCCCCAGCCATTCCCTCAGCGAGTCTGTATTAAAGCGCCGATCGGAGTTACAATCAGTGACCGAATCCGTCACTCCGAACACATTGAACCGGGACCATTGCTGTGAGTTATCAACTCCCTCACGTCCCTCATTCAGTGCGTCTGCGTGACTGTGTGGAGAAGACAGGCAAAGGGACACCTGAAACAATTTGTAGAGTACAATCCAAGTGGACATATGTTTAATTCCGGGTTTATAGCCATGCCGCCCCTTCTGCAGTCCCCAAAACCTCCGCTCAGAGTGTAATAAAGTGAATTGGGGGAAGGTCTGTCTGAGCTTTGCTCTGTGGTGATAGTCGAACGCATGCGCATCGAGGCTCCGACCCAACACCTGATTGACACTGTACGGCGGAAGACATGCGCAGTCCCATTCCCTCACCCACCGGCAGCAGCGGCTTTAAAGCAGCTGGGAATGGGGAGTACCTGGGCCCGAAGCGGTAAGTTGAGGTGGTGGAGCGGAGAGATCCGAGGGACACCTCGGCCTGGCAATCGGACCTGGGTTCTAGAAGGAACACGGGGGGAGGACGAGACAACTGGAGAGTGTTGGGGCGACAGTGACGGGTGCTGGCAGTATGCCCCACCTGTAATGTGACTGAGCGGAGCCGATGATGGGAAATTCAGAGGGGATGTTCTGTTATAGTATGGAATGGATTTTGGCAAGAAATACAAGGACAATGCTTCGGAAGGAACGGGTTTGGATGAGGAGGGTCCTCCGGTAAGGGCAGAAGATGCTGTGGATTTCACGGTAATGATCACTTTCATATCTTCTTGTGATCAACATTTTCATCCTGGTCGACTAACTAAGAGTATTCAGAAGGATATTGGTAACGTCAGCAATATGTCTAAGCAATGGTCGGGTGTCGGCTACATGTGCTGATTTAAAACAACAGGAGAAAATACTGAACATGAAGACTCTGGACGGAAGTAAAATTGTCAGTACGTTGTGTGAGAAACGAAGGTTCGGGGTGTTATTTCAGTTGTACCTCTGTGAGTTACTGTGAATGAAGGATAGTCAGACAACCTGACAGGGGGTAAGGTAGCTTTGGCTGAGAGATTACAGATTTGGAGAGAAGGGGGAGTGTTTCCCTGTTCTCTTGTGTTTTTCTGATAAATGGCTACCGTAAAACGTACATTTAGGCTGCATTAGTTATTCTGTCAGAAGGTATGACAGATTAACTAATTTAAAACAGAGATAGATAGGTTCTTGATTAGCCAGGGCATCAAAAGGTATGGGGAGAAGGCCGGGGAGTGGGGATGACCGGAAGAATTGGATCAGCCCATGGCTAAATGGCAGAGCAGACCCGATGGGCTGAATGGCCTACTTCTGCTCCTATATCTTTATGGTCTTATGGTCTTCTATGTACATGGAAATAGTACAAACAGAAAACACAAGCCCAGACTCTCCTCATCAGACAAGCAGCCCACTGCCAGTATTGGTCCAGTCAACATTCTCTGCACTGATTCCGATACATTGAGAATCTTCCTTGAATAATGAGACTAAGTTTTTTTAAATGGGCTCCCCCGCCCTATATTAACTGTATAAGATGATGAGAGACATTGATCGTCTGGAATATCAGAGGCTTTTCCCCAGGGCTGAAATGGCTAACATGAGAGGGCATATTTTTAAGGTGCTTGAAGGCAGGTACAGAGGAGATGTCCGGGGCAAGTTTTTTTTTACGCATTGAGTGATGAGTGCGTGGAATGGGCTGCCGCTGACGATGGTGGAGGCAGAAGCGATAGGGTCTTTTAAGAGACTCCTGGATAGGTACATGGAGCTTAAAAATCTACAGGGCTATGGGTAACCCGAGGTAATTTCTCAAGTAACTACACGTTTGGCACAGCATTGTGTGCCAAGGGGCCTGCATTGTGCTGTAGGATTTTGATGTTTCTATAAGGGAAATATAAGCTCCCGACATTTGTATTCTGTTCCCATCGATAGAATATCATGTTCTCTCCACTTGCAGCTGAAAACAGGATTAGGAACAGCCCTTTCAGCCCACGATACCTCTGCTGACACTGATGTCAGGTGAGACTGCACCATCACCGTGTAGCGATTTGCACGACGCTGTTACAGCTCGGGGCATCGGAGTTCAGAATTCAACCCTGCAACTTCTTTAAAGATTCTCTGTATGTTCTCCCTGTGGATATTACCAGTTCTTTTCAGGTGCTCCTGTTTCTTCCCACAGACCAAAGATGTACCGGTAGGTTAATTCATGATTGTAAAATGCCCTATGATTAGGTTAGGGGTAAGTCGGGGTTGCCAGGGTTTGCCGAGCAGTGTGGCTCAAAGGATCTGTTTTGCTCTGCATCTCTAAATAAAATTTACAAAAAATACAAGCCTCGTCAAGTCAAGTCACTTTTTATTGTCATTTCAACCGCAAATGCTGGTACAGTACACAGTAAAAACGAGACAACGTTTTTCAGGACCATGGTGCTACATGAAACAATACAAAAACTACATTGAACTACATAAAACAATACGAAAACAACACTAGACGACAGAGCTAGACAGAACTGCATAATGTGCACAAAGCAGTGCAGACATTACAATAAATAATAAACAAGACATTAGGCACCGTAGAGGGTAGTAGGTTGGTGTCAGTCCAGGCTCTGGGTATTGAGGAGTCTGATGGCTTGGAGGAAGAAACTGTTACATAGTTTAGCCGTGAAAGTATCCATGTTATCCAATTTTCCGTATACTAATCCAGACAAAATGTTGGGAAATCTCTTCTGTACCCTTTCCACAGTCCCCACATCCTTCCTGTGATGTAGCAAACAGAACTGCACACACGACTCGAACCGTGACCTAACCAAGGGTTTGTCCAGCTGTAACATGTCATCCTATGGTTTGTACACAACACCATGACTGATGAAGACAAGGTTACCGCACATCTCCATTCGCTTTCAATACCACTTGCAGGATGATATGGACAGACACATCGAGAAATATCACTGCTCCCAAGGGTGCTGTCATTTACTGTGTACGTTCCTCCAACATTGGAATGTAAACTCGTCACACTTGTCCAGATTAAACTCTGTCCCCCGCTTCTCCATCCATGATTCCAACTGATCTACATCCAGTTCTGTCCATTTAACAACCTTCCTCACCACCCATAATTGCACCAATATTCACGTCATCAGCGATCTAATCAGCCCATGTGTATTTTGATCTGGTCAGATAGCGGTCCCATCACTGATCACTGTAGACACACTGTTTACATATCCACCGTCAAAAGCATTCTTAATTCCAGCTGCCTGAATGATGGTACATAATACACTCCATTCAAACCCTCCCACAAAGTGACTCGAGGAAAGTTACATATTGATCACGGAATAGTGTTTGATTGCATGCTCTGGCCCTGTTGCTCTGGTTGCTCTGCTACAAAGTACCTGAAGATCAGTTCAATGCAACCAGTGACATTTTCTCTGTGGTATTGATTAAAATGTTAAACAATTTTAATCAACAAATTAAACTGCTAGAATGCATCTCAAAGAGATGCACAGTAAGAGAGATTGGAAGATGCAGTGTGTACCCTGAATCGAACACTGTACCAAAGACTGACAGGTAGAGAATGAACCCCACACTCTCACACTGTACTAGAGACTGACAGGTACAGAATGAACCCACACTCTCACACCGTATCATAGACTAACAGGTACAGACTGAACCGCACACATTCACACTATACCAGAGACTGACAGGTACAGAATGAACCCCACACTCTCACACTGTACCAGAGACTAACAGGTACAGAATGAACTCCACACTCTCACACTGTACCAGAGACTGACAGGTACAGAATGAACCCCACACTCTCACGCTGTACCAGAGACTGACAGGTACAGAATGAACCCCACACTCTCACACTCTACCAGAGACTGACAGGTACAGAATGAACCCCACACTCTCACACTGTACCAGAGACTGACAGGTACAGAATGAACTCCACACTCTCACACTGTACCAGAGACTGACAGGTACAGAATGAACCCCACACTCTCACGCTGTACCAGAGACTGACAGGTACAGAATGAACCCCACACTCTCACACTCTACCAGAGACTGACAGGTACAGAATGAACCCCACACTCTCACACTGTACCAGAGACTAACAGGTACAGAATGAACTCCACACTCTCACACTGTACCAGAGACTGACAGGTACAGAATGAACCCCACACTCTCACGCTGTACCAGAGACTGACAGGTACAGAATGAACCCCACACTCTCACACTCTACCAGAGACTGACGGGTACAGAATGAACGCGCACTCTCACACTGTATCAAAGACGGTCAGGTGCCAGTAAATGAAGTGATTGAAGCTGAACCCAGTGAACCAAAGGCTCTTTTCAGACCCACTCACAATGTTTGTAAAGAGGCTGAGTAGCAGGTGATTTTCATTCAGAGTATTGGTCTGTGTATCTATCACAGCAATGACAATGTCCGGAAGCATCCCTGGTAACATTTTCTCTTCTTCTGTCATGTTTTTTTTTCCCTGCAAAATAAACCGTTATATGCCTGCACAGAAAGTGCTCTGCTTCAGTCCTGGCTAATTTCACCTCTACCTTGAGAGATCTTGCATTCTCCGTAGCAACCGTTTTGTTTTAAAATACCTTTGAATTTTCTTAATCATGACATTTCATGTTCCATTCTGGTATTTATAATTCCCTATCTAGGATCATAGACAGTACAGTACAGCACTGCAAAAGCCATTTGGTCCATGATATTGTGAGAACAATGATTTCAATTTATTCTAAATGCCCCAGCATACAGAAAAATTGCTGATGAAAACAGCAGGCCAGGCAGCATCTATATGAAGAGGTACAGTCGAAGTTTCGGGCCAAGGCCCTTCATCTTGGCCAGAAACGTTGACTGTACCTCTTCCTATAGATGCTGCCTGGCCTGCTGCGTTCACCAGCAATTATTATGTGTGTTGCTTGAAATTCCAGCATTTGCTGATTTCCTCGTGCTTGCGTATTCTAAATGCCTGCCTGTTTATCATCCATATATCTCAATTCTGGTCATATGCATGTCTATCTAAACACTTATTAAATTGCACCAGACTATCTGCTTCTATTACTACCTATGGAAATCTATTCTAAGCACTTATCACTCCCTGTGATTTAAAGAAAAAAAAAACTCCTCTTCATATGGCCCTTAAATTTCCCCCTATAACCTTAAAAGCATATCCACAGATCCTCTGATATTTGACATTTCTACCACTGGAATAAGATTCTGGCTCTGTATCCTATCCATGTCTCTCCAAATTAAAAGAAAAGCCCTGTCAGATCTCCCTTCAGTCGCTGAGGTTCTAATGAAATCACAAGTTTGTCCAAACGTTCCTTCGATCTGCTGATCTCGAATCCAGGGAACACCCTAGTGAAACTCCTGCATCCTTCCCAGAGTGTCCATATTTGCTCTAATGTCACGACCAGAACTGCACACGATTTTCCAAATATTGCCTGTCTCAAACTTCATGTAGGTGCAGTGTGACTTCCTCACTGTGGCACCGACTAATGAAGGGCAGCATTGAGTGTGTTTTATTCAGTTGTACAGCCACTTTCAGATGTCTGTTGGGCTGTCCGAACTCCACTCAAAACCTCCATGGACTCCCTCAGAGACACCAAAGTGCCAGACTGCTTAGTTGGCCTGAAAACACCAGAAAATATAAATCACCAGTTGCAGTGGTAGTAGAATCATATTTGAAAGTAGAAGAAGTAAAAGAAATAGTTTTGTGAACTGTCTGAAGGACGTTGCTTTTGGTTGCCTTATTCGCTGGCACCATCTTCTTCAGGAGGTTAATAGTTTCTCAATTTGTAAGGGTGTTAAAAATTCCAGGGATAAGGCAGGAGAATACGGTTCAGAGGGATAATTAATCAGCCGTGATGACATTGAGGAGCAAACTCAATGTACCAAATGGCCTAATGATGTGCCTATGTCTTGTACTCTTATGGAAACAAGGCATTTGGCCAAATGTCCATGCTGACTGTGTTGCCCAGAGAGACAGCGAGATTACTATTAAATGCTGCTCATATGCCCACTTCTGTGATTCAACAGCTCATTCCAAATTCCAAATATGAACAAATCTCTGTGTGAAGAAACTGCCCCTTATTCTATTTTAACTCTCTTGCTTCCCCTATTAATGCTCTGTGCTGTTGATTTCAATCCCCGTCTCTAGGAAAATACAATGGTCTTTCATCCTGTCTATCACTTACCTGCCCTTACTGCATACCTCAGTCAGATGACCCTTCAATCTCCTACATTCCAGGGAATAAAATTTTTTGTCTACAGAACATTTCCTACGATCTCCAGCGCCTGTGTCTAGCCAAAATCCTAGTAGATCATTTCTTCACAGTTTCTAGTTTTATTACATCTTTCCTATAACAGGGTGAAAATGCTGTACACAGTCATCAAATACAGACGATAATCTGCAGATGCTGGAAACACAGAGCAACATATACAACATGCTGCAGGAACTCAGCTGGTCAGGCAGCACCTGCGGAGAGGTATACACAGTTGACATTTCAGACCAAAATCCTTCACCAGAACTGGAAATGAAGGGGGATGAATCCATAGCCAACTGGTGGTGGGAGGGGATGGAGTCACGCTGGAAGGAGATAGTTGAAGCCAGTTGAGGGGAAAGGTGGATGGGAAAGTGAGAAACAGGAAGGTGATACCTGGAAAAGATAAAGGACCAAAGAAGAAAATGACATGAGGCCCAGAAACGCCTACCTTTTTGTTGTCAACACGCATCATTCATGTTCCAAGCCTTCACTTGTACAGAACTCCCACTCTTTCTGTGACACACTGAAGTCTATCTTGGTGCTGCTTCATGCACCCATGCTGAGGCTGTCAATTTCATCAACTTTGCCTCCAACTTCAACCCTGTCCTTAAATCCACTTGCATCTTTCCAACACCTCTCTCCAATTTCACAATATCTCTATCTCTACCTCTGGAAACAGATTGTCTGTTGATATCTTCTGTAAACTACTGACTCACAGCTGCCTTGTCTATACCTCGTCCCACCCTGGCTCATGTAAAGATGCCTTCCTTTAATTTATATCTGCCACATCTCTACCCAGGATGAGGTCTTCCTTTCTGGAATATCAGTTGTGTCCTCCCTCCTCAAAGAATGGGGTTTCCATCCCTCTCTTATTGCTTCTAACCTCATCCTCATACATTCCCTCTATTTTTCAGACATTCCCCCTTGCCCCATCTTGTTGCTGTCAGGGTTAGAGTCCCCTCGTCCTTACGTACCTCCCCGTGGGTGTCCGTATCCAGCAGATCATTCTATGTAAAGTCCACCATCCTCAAAGGGATTCTAGCACTAAATACATCTTTCCCTTCACCCGACTCTCCACTTTCAGCGGGGGTCACTCTCTCCATGATTACCTTGTCTATTCATTTCTCTCCATTGATCTCACTGCTGATACTTCACCATGTAATCGGGATACATGCTACACCATCATTCGGGATCCCAGAATCATTCCAGAAGAAGCAAAACTTCACCTACAAGCCTGTTGAGGTCATTAAGTGTATCCAGTGCTCACTGTGTGGCCTTCTTCACATTTGGCCATGAATTCCACAGATTCACCACCCTCTGGCTGAAGAAATTTCTTCCGTTCTCTGTTCCAGAGGGATGTTCTTCTACTTTGAGTCTATGCCATCTGGTGTTGGACTAACCCACTACAGGAAACGTCCTCTGCATGTTCACTCGGCATTTCAATAGATTATGATACAATTGTTCCTCATTCTTCTAAACTCCAGCAAGTAGAGGACCAGATTCATGCCAAGTGCTTCTAATAAACTGCTTCTCATATGTTAACTTTTTCATTCCTGTGATCATTCTCGTGAATCTGCTCTGGACATCCTCCAATGGAAGCACAACCTTCCTAAATAAAGTACCCAAAATTGCTCACAATACTCCACGTGCAGTCTGGCCACTGCCCTCAAATGCCTTCTGTTGGTTTTTAAATTTAAGGTAAATAAATTCATCAAGGTTATTGATAGGGTGAATGGAAACATTTTTAGCAAAGAGCAATCGGATCTGGAGGGCAGAGGTTTCAGGTGAGAGGGGAAAGATTTAAAACATGAAGGACAAGCATTTTCACCCTGAGGGTGGAGGGGATATGGATCAAGTTGACAGCGGAATTGGTTGAGGTTTTTACAGTAACAGAATGTGAAATGGCACATGGACAGGTATGTGGATAGTGAAGGTGAGAGGGATTTGGGACAAATGTAGCTGGATGGGACCAACTCAGATAATTTTGGTCAGTATGGACAGGTGGGGCCTCTATTTTCATATTCCTGAGAAATAGTATCTACTTTTAAATCTCATATTTCGCTTATTCTAATATAATGTATTCTCCCACAGTTGTAATTTCTATTTTCTGCCCATGTTAAGGACTTTGCATTCAAAGTCAACAACATCTTCTCCACAATCACCAGTAGCACTGGTGCATGTCAAGGCTGTGTGCTTGGTCCCTACTCTATTCACTTTATACCTGTGATTGTGCGGCTAAGTACAACTCCGATGTCATACTTAAGTTTGCAGATGACACAGCTGTTGGTGGATGAATCAAAGGTGGTGAAACATTTGCCATCACGAGGGAGATGGAAATCTGGTTGAATGGTGCCACTTCAACAACCTCTCACTCAACATCAGCAAAGACAAAGAATTGATCACTGACCACAGGAGGAGGAAACAGGAGGTCCATGAGCGAGTCCTCATCAGGGGACTGGAGGTGGATCTGTCCCAGGACAATCCGTAACTGCCATTATAGAAGGAACAACTACGACTCAAGTTTGATTATAATCGACATGTCAAATAAAACTTTGACATACTTATATAGATGCACAGTGGACAGTATCCTGACTGGTTGCATCATGGCCTGATATGGAACACAATGATCAGGAATGGAAAGGTCTACAAGAAGTAGCGAATACATCCCAGTTCACAGGCAAAGCCCTCCCCAGCATTCAGTACATTTACAAGTAGCACTTCTACAGAAAACTGCATCCATCTTCAACTACATCCTTCATCCAAGTTATGCTCTCTTCACAATGCTGCCGTAGGGAAGGAAGTACAAGAGCCTTAGGTCCCACACCACCAGGTTCAGAATGAGTTATCACCGTACACCAGTCATGCTCTTGAAACAGTGTAGGTAACTTCACTGAACTGATTTCATAAACTGCAAACTCACTTTCACGTATTCCACAACCGAATTTCACAGTAATATTTATTTTTTTTTATTATTTGCATGATTTGCTTTCTTTTGCACGTTAGTTGTCTGTCAGTCTTTGCTGTTTATAGTTTTCATAAATTCCATTGTATTTATTTTTCTGTAAATACCTAAAAGAAAATGCATCTATATGTAGGAACCTGTTGCACTGGAGGTCCCAACACACCAGACCACTGCTACACTACGATAAGGAATGCCTGTCTTTCTCTCCTGAGACTGCATTTCGATAAGTCGTATCATTTGACTGTGCCCATCCACCCTGCATACAGACAGAACTTAAAGAGCAAAGCTCCAGAGATCAAGATAACCAAGGGATGGCCATGGGAGGTAGAGGAGCGGTTGCAGGATTACTTTGAGTCAGCAGACTGAGCCATGTTCAAGAACTCATCTAAGGACCTGAACGACTGCACTGGCGTCATTACAGACTTTAGTAAAACAGCTGTGGATGCGTGTGCCCCACAAAATCGTTCAGGGTTTTCCAAAATCAGTAGCCCTAAGTAAGCAATGACATCCTGAACCTGCTGAGTGCAGATCAGACACATTCAGGTCTGGAGATCAAGAATGCTACAAGAGGTAATGGTATAATCTCCAGAAAGCCATCTCTCGGGTGAAATGGAGATTCCGGACTCGGCTGGAATAAAAGAGGGACGTTTGACAGCTGTGGTAAGGTTTGACTGCCAGAACCTCCTGTAAAGGTAAATCTTGTGACAAAGGGGGCAGCAGAGCTTCACTTCCAGATGACTCATTGCCTCCTTTGCTCACTTTGACTACCAGAAGAGGGAGGAACCATCGCGCACCCCATGTCTCCTAATGGTCCTTTGGTCTCAGTACCTGAAGATCACGTGCAGGCTGCCTGAAAGAGAGTGAATTCAAGGAAAGCATCCAGTCTGAATGAGACCTTAATGAGAACTGAATACCTGTGCTGGATATCTTCAGCCGCTCGATCTGGCAGTGTGTGGAACCCACCCACTTCAAGGAAGCTTCAATCATATCGGTGGTAACCTGTCTAAATGATTACTGCCCAGTGGCACTTGCGTCCACAGTGATGAAGTGTTTTGAGAGGCTGGTGTTGAAGTATATCAGCTCTTGTCTGAATGGTGACTTGGATCCTCTCCAATTGACCTACCGAAGCAAAAAGCAGATATTGTCTCGTTGGATCTTCACACCACTCAGTATCATCTACACAGCAAAGATGCAAACATCTGGATGCCATTTATTGATTACAGCTCAGCATTTAACACTGTCATCCTCTCAAAACTAATCAGTAAACTCCCAGTCCTGGGCCTCAATACCCCTCTTGTGCAATTGGATCCTGGATTTCCTCAGTTACAGACCCCAGTCAGTTTGGATTGGCAAAAACATCTACTCCACATCTACTCCTCAGTCCCACAAGGAAGTGTGCTGAGCCCCAAGCTCTACTCGTTTTACACCGATGACTGTGTGGCTGAGTACAGCTCCAACACCATATACAAGTTTGTATATGGTGTTTGTATATGGGGCTCCGCAGGGAACAGTCTTGTCTTCCTTTCTCTTCACCATCTACACCTCGAACTTCAATTACTGCACAGTGTCTTGTCATCTTCAGAAGTTTTGGGATGATTCTGCCATAGTTGGATGCATCAGCAAGGGAGATGACGCTGAGTACAGGGCTACAGTCGGAAACTTTGTCACATGGTGTGAGCAGAATTATCTGCAGTTTAATGTGAAAAAGACTAAGAAGCTGGTGGTAGACATGAGGAGAGCTAAGGTACCGGTGACCCCTGTTTCCGTCCAGGGGCTCAGTATGGATATGGTGGAGGATTACAAATACATGGGGATACGAACTGACAATAAACTGGACTGGTCAAAGTACATTGACGCTGTCTACAAGAAGGGCCAGAGCCATCTTTATTTACTGAGGAGACTGAGGTCCTTTCACATCTGCCGGACGATGTTCTACAAGTCTGCGGTGGCCAGTGCTATCATGTTTGCTGTTGTGTGCTGGGGCAGCAGGCTGAGGGTGGCAGACACCAACAGAATCAACAAACTCATTCGTAAGGCCAGTGATGTTGTGGGGATGGAACTGGACTCTCTCAGGGTGGTGTCAGAAAATAGGATGCTGTCTAAGTTGCATGCCATCTTGTCAATGTCTCCCATCCACTACAGGAGTACATTCAGCCAGAGACTCAGCGCACCGAGATGCAGCACTGAGCGTCATAGGAAGTCATTCCTGCCTGTGGCCATCAAACTTTACAACTCCACCCTTGGAGGGTCAGACATCCTGAGCCAATAGGCTGGTCCTGGACTTCTTTCATAATTTACTGGCATAATTTACATATTACTATTTAACTTTTTTGTGGTTCTATTACTAGTTATTATTTATGGAGCAACTGTAGCGAAAATCAATTTCCCCCAGGTTTAATAAAGTATGACTAAATAACTAAATAACTAAACTAACTAAAGTTTGCTGATGACACCACTGTCACGGGCTGTATCGAAGGTGGTGATGAATGATCATGCAGTAGGGAGACTGAAAACTTGGTTGAGTGGCATAATAACAACAACCTCTCAATCGATGTCAGTAAGACCAAGGGACAGATTGTAGACTTTAGGAGGGGAAACCGGAGGTACCTGAGTCAGTAATCAAAGGATGATCAGAGATGGTGAGGGTCAGTGACCTTAAATTGATGTCTGTCGCTCTCTCAGAGGACCTGTCCCGGACTCATCATATAAATATTATTGTGAAGAAACCACAATAGCACCTCTGCTTCCTTCGGACTCTGCAGAGGTTCAGTATGTCATCGAAAACTTTAGTAGGCTTTTATAAATGTGTGGTGGAAAATGTGCTGACTGGCTGCATTACGGCCTGGTATAGGAACACCAGTGCCCTTGAGTGGAAACTCCCACAAAGCTAGTGGTTTCAGCCCAGCTACATTACAGGTATTATATTCATAACCACTGAGCACATCTACATGAAATATAGCCATAGGAAAGCAGCATCCATCATCAAAGATTCTCACCACCCAGGCAATGCTCTTTTCTCACTGCTGCCATCAGGTAGAAGGTACAGATACTTCAGTACACGCACCACCAGGTTCAAGAACTGTTACTACTCCTCAGCCATCAGGGGCTTGAACAAAAAAGGATAGTTACCCTCATTTCAGACTCACTTAAGGATTATGTTATATAGTTATTTCATGCTTATTATTTATTGCTATTTATTTTTCTGAATTTGCACTGTTTGTTTACAGTTTATAGTTCCTCACATTTCCAGTTCACAGTTACTATTCTATAGATTTGCTACTAATGCCCGCAGAAAATGAATCTCAGTGTTGAATATGGTAACATGTATGTTCTGTGAGAATAAATTTTATTTTGAACTTTGAACTATATGGTGACATATGCGTTCTGTGATGACAAGTTACTTTGGGTACAAGTTATTTTGGCTTTGACGATATTTTTCGGTGACGTTCTTTTTTTTCATGAAGGGTTCAGTGATCTAGTTCCAACGTTTTTTATCGAAAATTATAGACGATTATCCACACAAAAATATACAAAATGGAAACATTAAATATTTATAAGACCGAAGTCAAACTAAAATGTGTATATTACAGTCTGTAACACAGTCAATTCCCGGAGGTGCGGGTGAGAAACCTCCCCCCCTCCCCCCCTCCCCACAACCGATTCTATTTGGAAGGCTCCACTGATTGACAGCTCCTTCTGCCCCCTCCAAGCACGTGACACACCGTCGAGTGACGCAACGCGGTCCCGCCATCACCGTTGACGTTTCCTTGGAAACGGCCGAGCACGGGAACCAGGTGGGAAGTCCGAGATGGTGGAGTCAGTCTCCACTTGTTGGGGTTTCGGCTCCGCGGTGGGATCCGCCTCTCCTCTTCCTGCCCGCGGAACAGTGAGTGTCTGTCAGCGCCTCACTGCCTCACTGCACCGGCTCTCTGCCTCAGGTACAATATTTAAAACATATTTGCACAGTCACATGGATGGGAAAGATTGAGAGGGATACGGGCCTAATGCAGGCAGACGGGACGAGTTCAGGTCGACAACTTGGTCGGCGGGGATGAGTTGTACTGAAGGGACTGTTTCATTTCTGTATAGACCAGTGACTCTATTTTGGGAGTTAATTCCGGCTGCCAGCTATTCTCTGTGTGAAATGTTTACCCCTCAGATCCCCTTTGAATCTGTCTTTAAACAGTTTTGTCCAACTCTAATGAGAGGCAGTTCTTTGGCTAACAAAGCAAGTAGAACACACAACCTCGTCTGCCTGTGATGCCACATACAGGGAACTGTGTAACAATATTGGAGACACATGCACAGGACCTTCAGTGAACAAGGCCCAGAGGGATATGAAACTAATGCAGGAAAGTGGGATTAGTATAGCTCTGCATGATGGGGAACATAAATGTGATGGGCCAGAGGGTCTGTTTCTATCCTGTACAACCCTGACCACAGCAGTCCTCCACTGCAGTGGGGTTTGTCACCTTCATTCTCAGCTGTGAGCTTGTTCCACTGAACCCTTTACCCTCTGAGAAAACATTTGCACCCTCCCACTGTGACCAAGCTGTCAGACATCTCTCCTAATATCACCCAGAGTACTTCACCAAATTCCCATATAAAAGTACAGGGTGCACAGAGGATGGGAGCATTTTGGTCACCTTTTGAGGGGTTTGGTTCACTGTGTGACTATTAATACCTTTGTCTAACAAAAATCCATCGCACTTGGTCTGTCTCTTACCCTGCCTTGGTGATCCAAATACTCATCTAAATGGTCCTTAAACACCAGCCTGCACCACCCCCTCAGGCAGTGTGTTCCAGATTGTAACCTCCTTCTGGGGAAAGGGGAAAGAGGACAGTTTTCGTCAGATTGTCTTTAAACCACACATTTCTCTCATTAATCCTATGTTCAAAAACACCTCACACTTGTGTGTAATAAATGCCATCTGCCACTTTTCCAGCTAGTCCACATCACATGTCAAGATTTGTTAGTCTTCCTCACTGTCCACTGCACCCCTAATCGTGTTGTCATCTGCAGACCTCCTGATCCAGTTCAACACATTCTCATCCAGATCATTAATACCTTACAGATGGAAAACAACAATGGACCCAGCACCTGGAAGTTCAACCAGGGCAGGATGTCCACAGTGAATGATAGGTTCCTGAGAAGTGTTTGTGAACAGAGACTTTGTGTGTTTCTGCCTCCACCACCTCCTCTGACGGCTCATTTGGAATATCAGCAATTCTCTTGTGTGTAATATGTAACCTGCAGATCCCCTTTAAATCTCCCCCCGTCACATTAAAACTATTCCCTTTAGATTTACATCTATACCGAGGGAAACTGTCTCTGTCTCTCTGACCAATGTATGTCTCAGATAATTTTATCCACCTCCATCACCACGCCCTTCAGATCCTCTTTAAACCTCCAACCTGTAACGTTAAAACTATTCCCTGCAGTTTCAGAAGGGAGAAAACTGTTCCTTCCCATGAAGACCCGAGGGAGTGAACAGTTTCTGTCAATCATCCCTAGAAGTTATCCCCATTGATCGATCAAACTGAATCTCTTGCCCTGCACCAGCTCCTCAGCCACACATTCATCAGTGGTATCTTTCAATATCTCCCTGCACTAACAAGTGTCACTAGGAGTAATACACAGCTTACTATTTCTTAGTTTCTGTCTTATTTCTTTAAATTCACTTCACAGGAACACAACCCTCCTGCTCCCTACGTTGCTATTACCAACATGCACCATCCGCCACGATGTCTGGCTGCTCAGCCTTCCATTTGAACTGTCCTGCAGCTGCTCCGAGACCATCAGACCATAAAACACAGGAGCAGAATTAGGCCATTTGGCCCACCAGTCTGCTGCACCATTCTGCCAGTGATAAGAGATCATGACAGATCTCTGAACCCTCTCAGACCCTCTTTTCGTCCCCACAGTCGAGAACTTCCACATGAAATATACCCAGTGAATTGGCCTCAGCCGTCTGTGGGTTTGAATTCAGAGTCAGAACCAGAATCAGGTTTGTTACCACCGGCGTGTGTCATGAAATTTGTTAATGCAGCAGCAGCAGTTCAATGCAGTACATGATAATAAAAAAAGAATAAATAAATCAGTATGTGTGTATATACATATATAGATTATGTAGATTAACTAGAGTGCAAAAACAGAAATAACATGTATTATAAATGCTATACATCGAATACACCTGTAGCAGTTTTAGAGTGTTTTAAAGTGACAAACCAAAAATCTTCAAACTCCTGTTGAGATATATCCACTGTCTTGCCCTCTTTGTACTGTAGCTGCATGAATATGTTGGGACCAGGTTAGATCCTCAGAGATATTGATATCCAGGAACTTGAAATTGTTCCCTCTCTCCACTTCTGATCCCTCCATGAGGATTAGTTCGTGTTCCCTCGTCTCACCCTTCCTGAGGTCGACAATCAGCTCTTTTGTCTGACTGACATTGAGTGCAATGTTATCGCTGCGACACCACAGCTGGTATATCTCATTCCTCTGTGCCCCCTCATCTCCACTCATCTCCAACTGAGTTTCTACCAACAGTGGTTGTGTCATCAGCAAATTTGTAGATGGTATTTGAGCTATGTCTAGCCTCACAGTCATGGGTATATAGAGAGCAGAGCAGTGGGCTAAGCACACACCCCTGAGGTGCACCAGTGTTGATCATCAGTGAGGGGGAGATATTATCACCAATCCACACCGATTGTGGTCTCTCGGTTGGTAAGTCGAGGATCCAATTGCAGAGGGACCGGGTTCTGTAGCTTATTGATCAGGATTGTGGGAATGATGGGGTTAAACACTGAGCTGTATTCAATGAACAGCATCCTGACATAGGCTGCTCAGATTCACTGCCCTTTACTAAGGAAATTACTCCATATCTTTGTTGTAACAGGATGGCCCAGTATTCTGAGGATGTGCCCTGTGGGTGTAGATGCCCCACTATCAGAAACATCCTCTCCACGTCCACTCTATCTCAGCCTTTCAATATTTGATAGGTTTCAATGAGATCTCCTCTTTCTTCTAAAGTTCAGTGACTACAGACAGGCCGAGAGCCATCAAACGTCCTCATGCATTAACCCTTTCATTGCTGGGATCATTCTTGTGAACCTCCTCTGGGCCCTTTCCAATGCTAGCACATACTTTTTAATATAAGCGGCCCAAAGCAGTTCACAATACTCCAAGTGTGATCAGACCAATGCCTCATCAATCCTCAGCATTACATCCTTGCTTCTGTGCAGTAGTCCTCTGGAAATGAATGCTAACATTGCATTTGGCTTCCTCACCACCGACTCTACTGGCAAGTCTATCTTTTGGAAATCCTGCATATCTCAGACATACCTGACCCTGGTACCCAGGAGGGGACACATTATCCTGGCATCTCTATTGCTGCCACCGAATCTCCTGCATGTCCCCTGTACTGTGAGAGTGCTGTCATTACTGCTCTTCTTGTCCTTTCCTCACGCAGAGCATCAGACCGGGCTGTCAGTACCACCGACCTGACGGGCTGCTGTGCTCTGGTTTGTCATCCTCTCAGGGATATCGAAAGGAGTGTACAGCCACAGGGAGACATTGCACTGTCTGTCCCTTCCTCTTTCCAGTCATGGTGGTCACTAAACTATCTGCAGCCTGACCTCAGGTGTGACCAACTCACTGAATCTGTGGTCTCAGCATCCTGGAAACTCTCGATCTGTCCATCTCCAGCTCAGTGTCCTTCACACGGTCAGTCAGGAGCTGCAGACGGTGCATTTCCCTGATGTGAAGTTGTCGGGGACACTGACTGACTCCCTGATCTCCCACATCTTGAGGTGGAGCTTGTCATTGCCATAAATGCCATTCCAACTACTCCAACAGGGAGAGGGATTCCAAAGAAAACCTCTGAAATCTGACTTTCCAAAGTTCTTTGGCTCATCTGCCATTTCTCTGTCTGCATTTACAGCTGGTCTATATTCTGCTGAATCCTGAATGAGGAAAGAGGACCGGATCGAGACAACAGAGACTTGTGGAGAAGAGGAGTTCTCCACTTGGACTTCACGTGGATATTCCCGACCAAAACTTTTCCATGGGGGGCTTCCAGACCGTTCAGTCTGTCCGGAAGTTCACTGAGAGCGGTAAGCGTGAAGGAGTTGGGGGCTTGCTGTTCTGGTTAACAACGGATGGTGCAATCCTGGTCATACTGCGATCGAGGAACGTGTTTGTAGCCCGGATATTGAACTTTTTGCTGTTGGACTCCGGCCATATTCCACCGCGATGCAACTGGGCGTCATGGGGGGTTGTTCCTGCCTGTGTCCATCGAACTTTGTAGCTCCTCCCGTGGATGGTCAGACACGCTGAGCCAATAGGCTGGTCCTGGACTTATTTCCATTTGGCACATTTTGCATATTGTTGTTTGATTGTGGTTTTGTATTTCTATATTTATGCTCTATTCTTGGTTGGTTCAGCTGTAACAAAACTCAATTTCCCTCTGGATCAATAAAGTATGTCTATGTCTATGTCTATTCTGTGTGAACCTTGCACTGTATCCACAGCTCTACTAATTTCTATGTCTCTGCAGACCTACAAATCAGACCAACTTCATTTTCATCCATATCACTTCACAAAGAGCAGAGTTCCCAGCACTGATTCTTGTGGGGCACCACTGTTCACAGGTCTCCAGTCAGAATCACACCCCTCAACCATTACCTTCTGTGTTCTCTGATCAAGCTACACTTTGAATATATTCTACCAAATATCTATTCAGCCCGTATGCCTTCTTGCTTTCGATCAGGACCCTTGTTGAAAGCTTCACCAGAGTCCATATGTTCTATATCCACTACCCGGCCCTCAGCAATTGAATTTCTCACTTTAAATATTCAACCAAGTTTGCAAGACTTGACGTTGCTCATGCAAAGAGATTTTGGCTACTCTGAATGTGTTTATGCTTTCTCAGATACAAGTTGATCCTATCTTTAAAAATCCTTTCCAAAAATATCCCTACCACTAATGTAAGAGTCACCAGGGTATAGTTTCCTATCTTGTCCCTATTGCAGTTCTTAAAAAGGGGAAGAATATTTGTCGTTTTTCACTCTCCTGCATTCTGGCCTGCAATTAAAAGATCATCAGTTTTGAGTTTTGTTAAATTTTTGACCTTATTTTATCTCTGAACCAAAGTTCAAAGTACAATTATTATCGAAATATGTTTATATTCTACAAACTTGAGGTTCATTCCAAACAGGCTGCCATAAAACAAAAAAAAAAACAAAAGAACTCTCAAATAAAATAAGAAGACTGTGAAACACCCAAAGTGCAGAAAGGAAAATAAATCATGCAAACGATAAACGCAGGTAACTACTGTAGCATTTTGAACTGAAATCCTCAGAGAGTCCGTCTACAGATGCTTAGTTCATCGCAGAATGGAGCAGCGAGCTGAACCGGCTCGTCCCTGGCCTCGGGCCCAACACACTGACCATTTCAATCTGGCCTGGCACCGAAATCATCATCCAAACACTGGGTTCAGTTGCTTCGATTTGATCTGGGGCCTGGTCCCCGCTGCCTCCATTTGGCCTGTACCTGACTTTTCCATTTGGGCCCGGCGTTTAAATCAACCGAACTTCGTGTCTTCCTCACTCTCAGTGATGGGTCCGCTACCTCACCTCTGTTCTGCCACATCAAATTGCCTCCAAGTCCAAAGGGAAGTTGCAGGCTATTCATTCGCTAGAAAAAGAGATTCACCAGTGTCACCTTAAACCAGAACTAATGGAGATAACTCAATTTAACTTCACTTAACTCATCACTGAACTGTTTCCCACAATCTACGGACTCACTTTCACGACTTCTGTATCTTATGTTCTCTATTTATTTCTCATTTCTTTATGATTATTATTTTCTCTCTTGTATTTGCACATGTTGTTGTTTACACGTTGGTTATTTGGTTACCGGGTTGGGTGCGGTGTCTCATTGATTATGTTGTGGTTGTTGGATTAACTGAGTAAGACCATAAGACATAGCAGCAGAATTAGGCCATTTGGCCCATCGAGTCTGCCCCACCATTCAATCATGGCTGACCCTTGTTTCTCCTGCTCAGCCTCACTCCTTGGTCTTTTCCCCGAAACCTTTGATGCCCCATCCAATCAAGAAACTATCAAACTCTGCCTTAAATACACCCAACGACCTGTCCTTCACAGCTGCCTCTGGTAATAAATTCCACAAATTCATAGGCAGATAGATAGATATAGTTTATTGATCGCGAGGGAAATTGGGTTTCGTTACATCTGCACCAACCAAGAATAGAACATAAATATAGCAATACAAAAACCACAAACAATCAAACAACAATATGCAAACTATGCCAGATGGAAATGAGTCCAGGACCAGCCTATTGGCTCAAGGTGTCTGACCCTGCACGGAAGGAACTGCGATGTTCGATGGCCACAGGCAGGAACAACCGCCCATGACGCCCAGTTGTATATCGGTGGAATATGGCCGGAGTCCAACAGCAAAAAGTTCAATATCCGGGCTACAAATACGTTCCTCGATCGTAATATGACCAGGATTGCACCATCCGTTGTTAATCAGAACAGCAAGCCCCCAACTCCTTTACGCTTACCGTTCTCAGTGCACTTCCGGTCAGCCCGAACGGTCTGGAAGCCCTTTATGGAAACGTTTTGGTCGGGTATGTCCTCGTGCAGCCACGTTTCAGTAAAACACATAACATTGCTCTCCCGAAGTGTCCTCTGACTCCTGGCTAGCGCCGTCAACTCATCGATTTTATTACCCACCGAACTCCTCTCCTCCATAAGTGTCTGTTGTCTCGACCCGGTCCTCTTTCCTCACCTTTGTGATCCCCGTCTGCATCCTCTGTGTGTTTTCCTCCAGATTTCAGCAGGGGTGTCCGCCGCTCAGTTCGGTAAACCGGCCGCCATAAGCGCAATCAGCTGGTCCCTGGAATAAACAAAACGACCATACTGCTGCTCTGCTAATGAGACGTGTCCGAATGTAACTATTTCCAGCGCTAAAAACTGAAATAAAACTCTCTCCACCAGCATGTTAGAGAGGGTGCAGCTTCAACGTGTTACCGTGAAAAGAAAAAATACAACAAGTAATGTAAGTTTAAAAAAAAGTAAGAAGGAAAAGGTAAGAAAACTAGTCAGAGCGGCTGTAACAGGCTGCATGCGCACTCATCACACTCTGGCTAAAGAAATTTCTCTGCATCTCTGTTTTAAATGGGCGCCCCTCTACCCTGAGGCTGTGCCCACTTGTCTTAGACTCCCTCGCCATGGGAAATGGGAAACATCTTTTCCACATCTTCTCTGTCTTGGCCTTTCAACATTTGAAAGGTTTCAATGAGATCCCCCCTCATCCTTCTAAATTCCAGCGAGTTCGGACCCAGAGCTCACTGTACTCAAGGTGAGGTCTCACCAGAGCCTTATGAAGCCTCAGCATCACATCCCTGGTCTTATATTTGAGACCCCTTGAAAGGAATGGTAATTATAGTATTTGCCTTCTTCATCACCAACTCTATCTGCAAGTTAACCTTTAGGTTGTCCTGCACGAGGACTGCCAATTCCCTTAGCATCTCTGATTTTTGGATTTTCTGCCCATTTAGAAAAAGGTCTGCACCTTTATTTCTACTACCAAAGAGCATGACCATGCATTTTCTGACATAGTATTTCTTTTGCTCCTCTCTTGCCCATCTACTGATCTAAGTCCATCTGCAGCCGACCCATTTCCTCAACACTACCTGCCCCTCCACCAGACTTCATATCATCTGCAAACTTGACAACAAAGCCATCTATTTGTTCATCTATATCATTGATATACAGCATAAAAAAAGAAGCGGTCATAACACTGACCCCTGCAGAACACCACTACTTACTGGCAACCAACCAGAAAAGGATCCTTCTATTACCACTCACTGCTTTCTACCAATCAGTCAATGCTTTTAACTTTCCTGTAATACCATGGGCTCTTAATGTGGTAAGCAGCCTCATATATGGCACTTTGTCAAAGGCCTTCTAAAAGTACAAATATAGAACAGGGACTGCATCCCCTTTATCGATTAGAAACATAGAAACATAGAAAATAGGTGCAGGAGTAGGCCATTCGGCCCTTCGAGCCTGCACCGCCATTCAGTATGATCATGACTGATCATCCAACTCAGAACCCTGCACCAGCCTTCCCTCCATACCCCCGCTGATCCCTTTAGCCACAAAGGCCATATCTAACTTCCTCTTAAATATAGCCAGTGAACTGGCCTCAACTGTTTCCTGTGGCAGAGAATTCCACAGATTCACCACTCTCTGTGTGTGAAGAAGTTTTTCCTATTCTCGGTCCTAAAAGGCTTCCCCTTTATCCTCTAACTGTGACCCCTCGTTCTGGACTTCCCCAACATCAGGAACAATCTTCCTGCATCTAGCCTGTCCAATCCCTTTCAGATTTTATACGTTTCAATAAGATCCCCCCTCATTCTTCTAAATTCCAGAGAGTATGAGCCTAGTCGATCCACTCTTTCATCATATGAAAGTCCTGCCATCCCAGGAATCAATCTGGTCAATCTTCTTTGTACTCCCTCTATGGCAAGAATGTCTTTCCTCAGATTAGGGGACCAAAGCTGCACACAATACTCCAGGTGTTGTCTCACCAAGACCTTGTACAACTGCAGTAGTACCTCCCTGCTCCTGTACTCGAATCCTCTTGCTATGAATGCCAGCATACCATTCGCCTTTTTCACCGCCTGCTGCACCTGCATGCCCACTTTCAATGACCGGTGTACAACGATACCCAGGTCTCATTGCACCTCCCCTTTTCCTAATCGGCAGCCATTCAGATAACAATCTGTTTTCCTGTTTTTGCCACCAAAGTGGATAACCTCACATTGATCCACATTAAATTGCATCTGCCATGAATTTACTCACTCACCTAACCTATCCAAGTCACCCTGCATCATCTTAGCATCCTCCTCACAGCTAACACTACGGCCCAGCTTCGTGTCATCTGCAAACTTGGAGATGCTACATTTAATTCCCTCACCTAAGTCATTAATATATATTGTAAACAACTGGGGTCCCAGCACTGAGCCTTGCGTACCCCACTAGTCACTGCCTGCCATTCTGAAAAGGTCCCTTTTATTCCCACTCTTTGCTTCCTGTCTGCCAACCAATTCTCTATCCACATCAATACCTTACCCCCAGTACCGTGTGCTTTAAGTTTGCACACTAATCTCCTGCGTTGGACCTTGCCAAAAGCCTTTTGAAAATCCAAATATACCACATCCACTGGTTCTCCCCTATCCACTCTACTAGTTACATACTCAGAAAATTCTATGAGATTCGTCAGACATGATTTTCCTTAACAAATCCATCCTGACTTTGTCCGATGATTTCACCACTTTCCAAATGTGCTGTTATCACATCTTTGATAACTGACTCTTGCATTTTCCCCACCACCGATGTTAGGCTAACTGGTCTATAATTCCCCGGTTTCTCTCTCCCTCCTTTTTTAAAAAGCACGGTTACATTAGCCACCCTCCAATCCTCGGAACTAGTGCAGAATCTAAAGAGTTTTGAAAAATTATCACTAATGCATCCAATATTTCTTGGGCTACTTCCTTAAGCACTCTGGGATGCAGGCCATCTGGCCCCGGGGATTTATCTGCCTTTAATCCCTTCAATTTACCTAACACCACTTCCCTACTAACAGGTATTTCCCTCAGTTCCTCCATCTCACTAGACCCTCGGTCCCCTACTCTTTCTGGAAGATTATTTATGTCGTCCTTAGTGAGGACAGAACCAAAGTAGTTATTCAATTGGTCTGCCATGACCTTGTTCCCCATAAACAAATCACCTGCTTCTGTCTGTAGGGACTTATATTTGTCTTAACCAATCTTTTTCTTTTCACATATCTGTAAAAGCTTTTACAGTCAGTTTTTATGTTCCCTGCCAGTTTTCTCTCATAATCTTTTTTTTTTTCCCTTTCCTAATTAAGCCCTTTGTCCTCCTCTGCTGGACTCTGAATTTCTCCCAGTCCTCAGGTGAGCCGTTTTTTTCTGGCTAATTTGTATGCTCCTTCTTTGGAATTGATACTATCCCTAATTTCCCTTGTCAGCCACGGGTGCACTACCTTCCCTGGTTTTTTCTTTTGCCAAAGTGGGATGAACAATTGTTGTAGTTCATTCTACATGTAATCTTCTCAAAGAATTCCAACAGATTCATCAGGCAAGATTTTCCCTTAAGGTAACCATGCAGTATTTGTCCTATCTTGCTCTGTGTCTCTAAGTACTTCATAACTTCATCCTTAACAATTGACTCCAACAACTTCCCAACCACTGAGTTCAGGCTAACTGGTCTATAATTTCCTTCCTGTTGCTTTCCTGGAATCTTAAACAGTGGAGTGACATTTGCAGTTTTCTAGTCATCTGGCACCGTACTAAAGTCCAATGATTTTGAAAGATATTTAATAATGCCCTCACAATCTCTATTGCTATATCTTTCAGAACTGTAGGGTGCAGTGCATCTGGTCCGGGTGACACATCAGGTCTTTCAGCTTTTTGAGCACCTTCTCACTTGTAATAGTAACTACACTCATTTCTCTTCCCTCACACCCTTCAACATCGGCACACTACTAGTGTCTTCTGCAAAGACTCATGCAATATATCCATTTAGTTCATTTGCCATCTCCTTGCCCCCTGTTATTATTTTTCCACCCTCGTATTCCAGTGGTCCTATATCCACTCTCATCTCTGTTTTATTTTTAACATACTTGAAAAACTTTTACTATCCACTTTGATATTGTTTGCTATTTGTTTTCACATTTCATCTTTTCCCTCCTATTATTCTTTCTGTAATCTTTTAAAGGCTTCCCAATCCTCTGTCTTACCACTATTTTTTTTCACTGTTGGATGCACTTTCTTTTGCTGTTACATTAGCTTTGACTTCCCTCATCAGCCCCATTTTGCCATTTGAGTATTTCTTCATTTTTTTGGAATAAATCTATCCTGCATCTTCCCACAAACTCACACCACTACTTCTGTGCTTGATCTCTGCCAGCATCTGCTTCCAATTTACTTTGGCCGCCTCCTCTCTCATACCACTGTAATATTTTTTTTTATTTCACTGAAATACTGATACGTCAGACTTTACATTTTTCCTATCAAATTTCAAGTTGAACATAATCAAATTGTCATCACTGTTTCCTGAGGATTCTTTTACCTTAAGCTCCCTAATCACCTCAGGTTCATTATATAACACCCAATCTAATGTAGCTCATTCCTGTTCTAAAAAAAGCATCTTGCAGGTATTCAACAAACTCACTCTCCAGAGATCAATTTCCAATCTGATTTTCCCAAACTATCTGCATGTTGAAATCTCCCATGACTACCATAGCATTGCCCTTTTGATACGTCTTTGTTATTTCCTGTTGTAATCTGTGGTCCATATCCAGGCTACTGTTTGGAGGCCTGTATATAACTGCATCAGTGTCCTTTTACCCTTGCAGTTTCTGAACTCAACGCAGAATGATTCAGCATCTTCTGGTCCAATATCACATCTTTCTACTGAATTGATGTCATTCTTTACCAGCAGAGTCTCACCAGCCCCTCTGCCTACCTTCCTATTTCTCTGATACAACATGTAACCTTGGACATTTAGCTCCCAACTGCCAGCATCCTTCTGCCACGACTCAGCGATGGCCATGACATCATATCTGACAATCTGTAATAGGGTAATAAGTTCATCCACCTTATTTCTTATATTCTGTGGATAGAGATATAACACTTTGAGTACAGTATCGCTACCCTTTGATTCTGCATCCCTCATGCACTGATACCCACCCTAATGGCTGCAGTGATGTCCTATCACCTGCCTGCCCTTCCTGACAGTCCAATTGGATGCTATCTTTGCTTTTTTGCCCTCCATCCTATCCTGACTGCCTTCGCTCATGTTCCTACACCCCACCCCCCACCCCACCAAATTAGTTTAACCCTCCCCTACCGCTCTAACAAACTGGTAGTATGCCCACAAGAAAACTAATCTCAGGGTTGTATACAGTGACAGCAATGTATTTTGATAATACATTTACTTTCAGCTTTGAACTTTGTAGTAGAGAGCCGGGTGTTGTACTGGTCTGTGTCTTCACTGGCCGATGCTGTGTTCTGGCAGCTCAGTGTACTTGGTATATAGTGTCAGTGTTTTTACTGAAGTGTGTCCTTATTACACAATTGACCTTTTCCACCCTGGAGCTTAGACGATTCACTGGCTACCAGAATGATTTGTTTTGGTCACCCTGCCGTATGATTTAATCAAACATAGAAACATAGAAAATAGGTGCAGGAGTAGGCCAATCGGCCCTTCGAGCCTGCACCGCCATTCGGTATGATCATGGCTGATCATCCAACTCAGAACCCTGCACCAGACTTCCCTCCATACCCCCTGATCCCTTTAGCCACAAGGGCCATATCTAACTCCCTCTTAAATATAGCCAATGAACTGGCCTCAACTGTTTCCTGTGGCAGAGAATTCCACAGATTCACCACTGTCTGCGTGAAGAAGTTTTTCCTAATCTCGGTCCTAAAAGGCTTCCCCTTTATCCTCAAACTGTGACCCCTCGTTCTGGACTTCCCCAACATTGGGAACAATCTGCCTGCATCTAGCCTGTCCAATCCCTTTAGGATTTTATACGTTTCAATCAGATCCCCCCTCAATCTTCTAAATTCCAACGAGTATAAGCCTAGTTAATCTAGTCTTAATCATATGAAAGTCCTGCCATCCCAGGAATAAATCTGGTGAACCTTCTTTGTACTCCCTCTATGGCAAGGATGTCTTTCTTCAGATTAGGGGACCAAAACTGCACACAATACTCCAGGTGTGGTCTCACCAAGGCCTTGTACAACTGCAGTATTACCTCCCTGCTCCTGTACTCAAATCCTCTTGCTATGAATGCCAACATACCATTCGCTTTTTTCACCGCCTGCTGTACCTGCAAGCCCACTTTCAATGACTGGTGTATAATGACACCCAGGTCTCATTGCACCTCCCCTTTTCCTAATCGGCCACCATTCAGATAATAATCTGTTTTCCTGTTTTTGCCACCAAAGTGGATAACTTCACATTGATCCACATTAAATTGCATCTGCCATGAATTTGCCCACTCACCTAACCTATGCAAGTCACCCTGCATTCTCTTAGCATCCTCCTCACAGCTAACACTGCCGCCCAGCTTCGTGTCATCCGCAAACTTGGAGATGCTGCATTTAATTCCCTGATCCAAGTCATTAATATATATTGTAAACAACTGGGGTCCCAACACTGAGCCTTGCGGTACCCCACTAGTCACTGCCTGCCATTCTGAAAAGGTCCCGTTTATTCCTACTCTTTGATTCCTGTCTGCCAACCAATTCTCTATCCACATCATTACCTTACCCCCAATACCATGTGCTTTAAGTTTGCACACTAATCTCCTGTGTGGGACCTTGTCAAAAGCCTTTTGAAAATCCAAATATACCACATCCACTGGTTCTCCCCTATCCACTCTACTAGTTACATCTTCAAAAAATTCTGTGAGAGTCGTCAGACATGATTTTCGTTTCACAAATCCATGCTGACTTTGTCCGATGATTTCACCGCTTTCCAAATGTGCTGTTATCACATCTTTGATAACTGACTCTAGCAGTTTCCCCACCACCGATGTTAGGCTAAACGGTCTATAATTCCCTGGTTTCTCTCTCCCTCCTTTTTTAAAAAGTGGGGTTACATTAGCCACCCTCCAATCCTCAGGAACTAGTCCAGAATCTAAAGAGTTTTGAAAAATTATCGCTAATGCATCCACTATTTCTTGGGCTCCTTCCTTAAGCACTCTGGGATGCAGACCATCTGGCCCTGGGGATCTATCTGCCTTTAATCCGTTCAATTTACCTAACACCACTTCCCTACTAACATGTATTTCCCTCAGTTCCTCCATCTCACTGGACCCTCTGTCCCCTACTATTTCCGGAAGATTATTTATATCCTCCTTAGTAAAGACAGAACCAAAGTAGTTATTCAATTGGTCTGCCATGTCTTTGCTCCCCATAATCAATTCACCTGCTTCTGTCTGTAGGGGACCTACATTTGTCTTAACCAATCTTGCCCAATTCTTTCACAAATGTATAATCATCGACCTGCAGGTCCAAACATATTCCTATCAATAATCACCTGCAACCCTCCAGAATTAAGATCCATAGATCTTTCCCAATTAAACTCCAATCGTCTTGCTAGGTTAATTTCCCAATACCATCCCAAGTTTGTCTCCCTCCCTGGTGGACCGTCTACATACTGTTTCTGGAAACATCCCTGAACACACCACACAAATAATGCCCCATCCGCTCAATGGTACTTACTGACCGGTAGGTCTGGATCCCGAAACCCCCTCCACATGCCTCATGATAAAAATCGTTAGGGCGGTTTCAGCAAGCTTCCTTGTGAGAATATTACTTTCCCTTCACTGTAACCAATCCCTGTTACACCAGTCCCACTTATCCAGGAAGAGAGCCCGATGATCTGTGTTCCTGATGCCCTCCCTCCTGCACCGAATTGTTAGCCACACATTTAAGTGTCCCAACGTACCATATCTTATCTCGCAAGCATGTGACACCTGAAATAATCCTGAAATTACCACCCTAGAGTTACTATTTCCTAACTTTATGTCCTACTCCTTAAATTCTTTTTGCAGGACTTTGTCTCTCTGTTGTTAGTTCTAATAAGGAACATGACCTCTGGCTGTTCATCCTGCCCTTTCAAAATGGCCCTTACTTTCTCAGAGACATCCTTGGCCATGGCATGATTGGGGTAACGCATCATCCTGCAATCTCAGTTTATAAGCAAAATTCTCAGACAATCAGACCGAATCCACTGACGCTCTTCATGACTTTTGTCCTCTGTTTGCTTGATTCTACGAATTTATTTAATTTGAACGGGAAGACTAAGAAACTCTGGGAACGTTCGGCAGGCTACACCGAATTCCTGGAGAGACAAGGTTTATCAGTTGAAAAACGGCCATCAGAATGGCACAAAATAATTCTGTCAGTTCAGCATTATTGAATATGGAGGTCCCGGGATCAGATACGATCAATAGGTGTTTTCCGCAGACAGAATTCACATTACGAATGCGTGTAGGAATTGCTGTGACAGTAGTTCTGTTAAACAACAAACAACCTTGATTAGCATGAAGTAGAGATTCCAAGGCTCAGTGTTGTTGTAGATTTGAGCGGCCGGAGTGCAGGGCTTTATTATTAGATGTTTTTGGAAGGAGAGGGACGAAGTCCTGGTCAGTACAAGTCCAGCCACAAACTGTGCTGGTGGTGTGTGGGGTTTGGGAAGTGTGACAGGCTGGTGCCGTTTGGATTAGACAATAGACAATAGGTGCAGGAGTAGGCCCTTCAGCCCTTCGAGCCAGCACTGCCATTCACTGTGATCATGGCTGATCATCAATCAGTATCCAGTTCCTGCCTTATCCCCATAACCTTTGATTCCGCTATCTTTAAGAGCTCTATCCATCTCTTTATTGAAAGCATTCAGAGACATGGCCTCCACTGCCTTCTGGGGCAGAGCATTCCACATATCCACAATACTCCGGGTGAAAAAAAATTTTCCTCAACTCCATTCTAAATAGCCTACCCCTTATTCTTAAACTGTGGCCTCTGGTTCTGGACTGGCCCATCAGCGGGAACATGCTTCCTGCTTCCAGCATGTCCAATACCTTAATAATCTTATATGTTTTCAATCAGATTGTGTCAAAAATTGAGGAACATGCTGGAGACAATGAACTTGGAAACCAAAACTGACAAAGCTGAAAACACACATCACTTTGCATTTAAAAAAAAACAGCCGAGCGATCTGCTCCATATACAATAGTAACTTTACACAGATGGCGTCTGATCCACAGATGCTGCCTGACTTGCTGAGTTCCTCCAACAGTTTGTGTGTGTTTAAATTGGATTTCAAGCATCTCAAGATATTCTCGTGTTTGTGATATCACTCTTCAAATCTTGCAGTGAAAGAAAAGTCATTGAGGATACAGTTGAAGATGTTTGAGCCCAAGGGACAGATGTGAGGAATTCCTTCAGAGAAGTCCTGTGCCTGGTGTGATTGACGCTAAGAAACACCATTGTTGTCCATTGTGCGTGAGATGAGCGCCACCACTGGAGTGTCTTTCCTGTGCTTCCCGGTGAATATACTTTTGCCAAAGGTAAGCCGGTCAGGGAGAGATGGCATCACTGACCAGGGAAATGATAATGAAAAGACATGGAATGAAGGTGAATTGTTAGGAGATGACGACGGTACCTCTGCCGGGCTGGATTCAGGAAGTTAACAGATCGACAGGTGAGTGAACAGGGGATGCAAATTTGTTTCACAAACACAGTACTCCAGGTATGCCTAAACTAACCTATTGCATAATTGCTCAGTATCTCCCCATCGATCTGTTCTTAAATTCTATTCCCAGCTCCCTGCCGTCTGTGAACTTGGAGTGTCTAAATGTAGTTAACTTGGCCAGGTGACATGTGGATTGTGAGCAGCTGTTTCAAAACTCCGATCCCTTCACTGGCCCAAGAGTAAATGTCTGCCACAGAGAAGAGAAGAAACTCCCTTGGTCTGTTTCCAGTCAGTCAAAAGATTGTTAATCCATGTCAGCAAATTTCACCACAAAATTATGTCCTTTAATTTTAGAATGGAAAGGAATATATGAAATTACTTACTCTGCACATGCAATATATCTATTGTCACGTACCCCGTGATGGGTTAAAGAACCAGCAGAAATGGAAAGCACTTTGGAATCCAGTATTGCAAATAACTAATGGTATATATTAGTTACTAAGTAATTCAGTAATATAAGTGCAGATAAATCAAACAGGTTAGCAGTGATTTTATACATATATATGTATAAGTAAATGTGGAAATATATGAAAAACAAGCTTCATCAAGTCTCAGGGTAAATAGATAGTCTTCCGATGAGAGTAAAGTTCAGTTCAGTTCGTGGTATTGAGTTGAGTAGTGATGGAGCGAGAGAAAGGGAGAAATCTGAGTCTTCAGGTGAGCTGACACCGTCAATCTTCCTGTTGTCCTCGGAAATCCTTTAGAAGTCACCGACTGTGACCACAACAAACTCAGACCGTTCTTCTGCGGTGGAATTGTCAACCCAGCAAGGGTGGCACACGAATAACTCCCCACCGGTCACACCCTTTTTGCACTGCTAGAGCCACTGATTGATGTGCCTGATCAATCCTCCAAAACACAACTTTTCTGTGGGCACAACAAAGCTCATTCAGTGTCCAAAAGCATGTGTCTGTAGGTCTAACATCTGACCTTCTATTTATCTCACCACGCTGAATACCAACTGTCCATAAAGCAGCTCCTCCCTTCTCTCTCTGTAAGAACATGGATGCTGCTGGTGTCCTTGTAGAAAGTATAAACAAACTGTGAGCAGTCCTTGACTCTCTCTCTCTTTCTTTCTCTCTCTTTTTAACAAGGTGTCTTTGTTCCACCACTCACTCTCTCTCTCTCTCTCTCTCTCTCTCTCTCTCTCTCTCTCTCTCTCTCTCTCTCTCTCTCTCTCTCTCTCTCACTCACTCACTCACTCACTCACTCACTCACTCACTCACTCACTCACTCACTCACTCACTCACTCACTCACTCACTCACACACACACACACACACACACACACACACACACACACACACACGCAAAATTTTCCTTTAACTGAAAATTATAAAGTTTGAAACATGTATAATCAACAGATAACAGAGCAAAAACGTGTAGAATTTCTAACTTAACATCTAGATAAACTATCAGCTATAATGTTGTCAGTACCTTTCACATGTTTCATTGTCAGGTCATATTCTTGCAATATCAGAGTCCAATTTAATAACCTTCTATTCCTATCCTTCATCTTAGTTCGAAACACCAACGGATTGTGATCCGTGTAAACCACAAGTGGTCTCTGGGCAGGACAAACATAGTCTTCAAAATGCCAGAATAAGTGCTAGCAATTCCTTTTCAACAGTGGAATAATTTTCCTAATGCACATTAAATTTCTTTGAGAAATAAGCTACTAGGTGTTCAATGTCATCCACACCTTTCTGTAACAATACTGCCCCAGCAGCTTCGTCACTAGTGTCTGTTGCTATAGAGAATGGTTTTGAAAAATCAGGTGCTTTGAGCAGAGGATGATAACACAGGATGGCTTTCAGATGTTCAAATTCCTCTTCGCAAGGATCATTCCATACAAATCTTTCACTCTTCCCAAATAATTTCGTTAGGGGGAGAATGATGTCAGCAACGTTCTTGCAAAACTTACGATAATACTCAACCATTACTAAAAACATTCTCAAAGCTTTCTTGCCAGTTGGAACGGGAACCTCAGCAATAGCTTGAACTTTGGCCTGTACAGGAGCCAGTTGACCTTGGCCTACTGCATAACCCAGATATGTAACTGTGGCATGACCAAACTCACTTTTAGCGAGGTTCACAGTAAGATTAGCCTTGGACAACCTTTCAAACAGTTTTTCTACCATTGCAATATGCTCTTCCCATGTGTCATTCCCTACAACCAGGTCATCAATATAAGCCCCTGTGTTTTCCAGAGAACATTGTCAAAGTTTTAGATCACATGCTAAATCTGCACAAACTGACATAGTATAGGCTGTAAATGCTGGGAAATATTTCCACGATGCCAACAAATTCCACTCCTCGGGGCCTCTATGATAAGACAATCCGAGCAAATGTTGGGGAAATTACAGTCAGACACTACTCTGTTGTTTTCACTACTTTCCAGAACCTGCCTACATTTCTGTTCCTCCTTCTGCTGCTGGCATTTCAAAAATCTTTGGAAATTGAAGCACACATCATTCAATGTTCTCTTTTTCAACTCTCTGTTACATCCTGAAAGATGTCCAGTGGGATTGGGGGGATAGATACTGTCCATGAATTGAAGTCCATTATCACGGTTGTACAGCTCTCTGTCATTGAAATGCTGTGGTTGTCCTAGTGTTTAACGGTTGTTAAACAGATGTTGTTACAATCTTTGTTCTTACAGTACGGTGCCGGCAGTTTAAACATCACATTTAACTGCATTTGGTCTGGGTCTCCCAATGTACTAAACTCCCCCAAAGGACTTACCCATCAAAATGATTTGAGACCCAACAGCATTTCCTCTTTAGTATCAACACGCTGGAGAATAACACCATACAGCCTTTCTCATCATGCTTTCCTCCTTGTCCTTGTCCTTAGTGATCACCAGTATTCATTTTCTACCTCGCATGCTAACTCTGTCTTGGGGCATAAACTACAACGTTTGTCCTCGGGTGGTCCTGTCCTCTCCCCACTATACTGTTGTTTTCTGTGTATGCATAAGATGCCTTGGGATTCTCAGTGATCCTCCTGAATGAGGACATTTCTTGATAACTCTTCACTCTCCTGATATGCTGTGTGACTTGTTTCTTGCTTCCTGTATGTTCCTCCAAGACCCTGTCTAATTTCATCTTCCTCTTATGACTCCTCTTACGTTTTTAAAAAAATACAATATTTCTCATCACCCTAAGTTCCTGACCATCCTTGTCCTTCTCTACCCTCCTCATAGGAACAGGGAACTACTAAATTCTGACCGGCAGAGCTGTATGTGACTCTCACGGTATCAGACATCAGCTGACATCAGCTCCATCCAGTAACAACCAGTAACATCAGCTCCCAGACAACTCTCTATGACACCTGCCCAATTCTTCCACAAATTTATAATCATCGACCTGCTGGTCCAAACATATTTTTATCATTAATCATCTGAAACCTTCCAGAATTAAGATTCATAGAACTTTCCCAATTAAACTCCAATCGTCTTGCCAAGTTAATTTCTCAATATGTCAGGTATGTCTCCCTTCCTGGTGGACCATCTACATATGGTTTCTGGAAACCTTCCTGAACACATCAAACAAATAATACCCCATCCGCTCAATGCTACTTACGGACCGGTAGGTCTGGATCCCAAAACCCCCTCCACATGCCTCATGATAAAAATCGTCAGGGTGGCTACAGCAAGCTTCCCTGTGAGAATATTACTTCCCCTTCACTGTAACCAATCCCTGTTACACCAGCCCCAGTTATCCAGGAAGAGAGCCCAATGATCTGTGTTCCTGATGCCCTCCCTCCTGCACCAAATTGTTAGCCAGAAATTTAAGTGTACCAACGTACCATATCTTACCTCGGAAGCATGTGGCACCTGAAATAATCCTGAAATCACCACCCAAGAGTTACTATTTCCTAACTTTATGCCCTACTCCTTAAATTCTTTTTGCAGGACCTTGTCTGTCTGTTGTTAGTTCTAATAAGGAACATGACCTCTGGCTGTTCCTCCTGCCCTTTCAAAATGGCCCTTACTTTCTCAGAGACATCCTTGGCCATGGCATGATTGGGGTAACGCATCATCCTGCAATCTCACTCATTTACACACATACTCCTGTCTGTACCCCCGCTAAAGTGCTCGCTGCATGTTTGTTTTGTGCTTTCTGTTTGTAATGAACATTGTTTGAAAATTTATTCATTGTATTCTTCTTTGGTTCAGCTCAGGCAATTTACTTATGCATTCGCAAACAAAGGAGACTGGACATGTGTTGAAACCACACAATTTGTTAGAACTCGTACGATTTTGATATAGAACAAAAAGAAAACTGATTAGCTATACATAATTCGAAACAATACTTATCCACGAAACAAGCCGATCTCTGTGAAAGAGTGGAACCACAGCAGATCCGGCAATGTCACACAGCCGGTTCCCTTGCTTCTTTCCTTCCTTCCTCCCTTCCTCCCTCTCCCTCTCCCTCACGATGTCTCTGTCGCTTTACTATCTCGCTCCCTCTCTCATTCTATTCTCTCTGTCTCTCCACACGCCCATTCCCTCGCGCTCACTCTCGCGACATCTTCCTCGTGTCCTCTCCCTCGCGCGCTCTCCCTCACGTGCTCTCCTTTGCGCCCTCTGCCTCCCGCCAACTCCCTCGTGCGCTCTCCCCCTCGCGATGTCCCCTTCTGTCGCTCTCCCTCGCGCTCACCATCGCCCGCACGCTCTCCCTCAGGCTCTCTCCATCACGCTCACTCTAACGTCATCTCCATGGCACCCTCTCCGTCGCGCCCTCTCCCTCACGTGCGCTCCCGCGCGCCCTTTCCTCGCGATGTCTCACTCGCTCTCTCCTTCGCGCCCTCAGCCCTCGCGCTCACTTTCTCTGTCTCTCCATCTCTCACAGAGAGACAAGTGAACGGATCGGTTCTCTGTCTTCAATTGTAAAACAGGAGCATTCTCCTACAGGAAGATAGTTCAAGTTGGCATTGAGAGGGAGAACCTACAGGTAGAGATGGAGGAGAAAAGGAAGGTGAAGGAAAGGACGGGTTTTGACGGGAGCAGGAGTGGTTGATGGAGACGAAAATTAACTCCAAGATCAGGCAGTTTTGTCAGAACCGGGAAGCAGGGAAAACAGTTTCTCCTCAAGCTTCAATTTAACAGGGCGAGAGGTGAGGCGCAAAAGGGATTTTTCTGGGATGGTGAGGTCAGTGATGCCGTCGGGCTCAGCTGTAAACAGTTGTTTTGTAACTCTAAAGCAACACACACAAAATGGAAAAGATTAAGCAGTTGACAGGATTCTGGTGAACTGTCTCGGCAGGAAAAATCGACAACTTACTCTTTTCCATAAATGCTGCCTGGCCTGCTGAGTTCCTTCAGCATCTTGTGTGAGGAAAATAGTAAACAGTCGATATTTCCAGTCGAAACCTTTCATCAGGATGTGATTTTGTGTGAGTTGTTTTGTATTTCGAGCATCTGCAGATTTTCTGGTGTTTGATTTGTAACTCTGTTCATCACATTGTTTCCATTCACCTACAAGTGGGGGATAGAATTGGGAGCATGAAGGCAGCTGAATTGTAAAACTTTACAGCATTTATTTCTAACGTTTCATCAGTTTCAAAATCCGATTCAGCGGGTATTTCACCGCATTCTTCAGTTCCTGTCGGAATTTGCTCTGAGTCAGGGCGTAAATACACGTGTTGGTGCAGGAACTGAGAACCTGCAGCATTCCCGATGCGTGGTCTGTGATGTAAAGGGGATCCGTGACAGAATAAACAAAACTCTTTGTAATCCGTTGATAGATTGAAAATACCACCAGTGTTCCCCACAACAATATGAAACTACCGGTGATGCTGAACAGCAAAACGATGGATTTGCGTCGGTTCTCCATCTCCCGGTCCTTGTCATTCTCTCCACTCTTTTGTCCCCGGAGCCTCCTGCGGGCTCGACTGGCCGCTAGAATCCGCCTGACAGTCAGAATATTGAACAGCAACATCAGAAAGAATGGGACACAAGGGGTTAAAATGCGGTGAAACACCTCAAATGCCGACCATGAGGGAGAGTTTTTGAAGCTCGGTGTCATAACACAATTCCAGGGAACACCGTCAATTATTTCTCTAGGTTCGTACACAAAGCCCCAGGGGACAGTCTCCAAACAGGCCAGCACACTCACTGTCCCGATAACCACAGCCGCCGTTCTCTCGGTGCAATATTTTGTTTTCAGCTTCTCACAGCAAATAGCCACAAATCGATCGACGGTGAAAGCGACAGTCAGCCAGACTGAGGTCGCAGTGCTCGCAAAAATCAACCATAGGTCGAATCTGCACACAGGAGTGATTCGCAGGAATGATCGGGGAAAATAAATCGCAGCAGTCCACTTCATCAGCGGATCGGAGATAACGACCAGGAGATCGGCCGCTGCCATTCCCACCAGGTAGCGAGTGACACATTTGGAGAGACCGCACTTTCCCCGGGACAGGATCACAATCGCCACCAAGTTCGCTGGAAGAGAGAGACAGGAAACAGCAAGTTGAGAAAACACTGAGCAGAAGCCAATGCAGCAGTTTGGTGGAGACAGAGAATGAGTTTACACAGTAAAATAAATTACACAACCTCACAAACAGACATGACGCCTCCCGTTGATTCCATCACAGGGAAGCAGGGGAGAGGAATTCAACGTCCAGCAGCAAACTCGGTGCCGTAGTCAGATGTCTGTCAGATGGAAAACGTTTCACTCTGAAGCACTAGGCCGGCTTTGTTAATTGACTCTGCAATGAGTTCAGTCTGTTTTCCATCAGCTGTTTACATTCAGTCATACCGCAGACATTTATTTAAAATCGACAGTAGATTCGATCTACAACACGAAAGTCCACACATTTGCTAAATTGTTACTACCAATCATTTGTTTGAGTCTTGCTCCGAACTCAGAAATCCGCTCACATGCAAATGTAGACGATCAATTAGTATAATCTCCGCGGGCTCTATAAACACAATATTTGCAAATGCAGTGCAGATGCTGCAAGACCAAACGCACAGAGACGGAACATCCCATTACTGATCACAAACCGCTGGAAGAACACTGTCTGACAAGCTCAGTTCCACCGATGTCGACGGATTCGCTAAATTCCTGCAGCGGTTTGTTTCTAGATCCAAATTCCAGCATCTGTCGTCCCGGTGTTTCCACTCTATTCCTGAAAAGCGGAATACCGGGACTGGAATGTGAGAGTTTAAAAACCGGCGGCAGAATCAATCACAACATTGGAATTAAACTTCAACATCCGCCCACGGCAGCTGACACTGCGGCTTACCGGGAATTCCAAAGGCTGAAATAAAAGGATAGTAAACGTCTTCTATCCGCCAGATGACTGGATACACCATTTCAGTGAGAATCTGTGATTTCTGTTCCTCCTGTGTTCACAGCTCCGGCAGACAGCTGATGCATTCAAAGCGGTCCCGATTTATACAGAGGATCTGTCTCCCGAGATACGGTTATACACCTCACTGACTTGCTCAGTTACAGTTGCTTGAACAAACACTTTCATTCAGTACCTTTGTCTCTATTGTAAATATTCGGGCGATTGGAGACAAATACATGAAAATTCTTTGGCATTACCTCAGCAGAGTCTCTGGTGAAAATAGGCCGGTTGATTTAATTACAAAGACTGAGTTTTGTCACGAAGCAGCGACATTTGCATATTTCGTCTTTTTGTTGGCTAATTACTGATTTCTGAACGGACAACAGCGACACAGACCGATCTCTACCTCTGTCCCTGCAGTTTCCCATTTTGTAAATGTTGTTTAGTACTTCAGCTTCTTCCTGATCTCTCACTCTCTCAGCACCCCCCCCCCGCACACACACACACACACACATACAGACACACATACACACACCGAGAGAGAGAGACAGTTGTACTATTGTATTTCTATGCTATATCAAATGTCCTGTTGTACACACTGGACAGGAATATGGAGGAATTTAAGGTGAGGAGTTGAATGGAAGGCAGGCTTTGAGGGTCGTCACAACATTGTGGGCCGAATGGCCTGTACTATGCTGTACTATTCTATGCTCTATGCTTACTATAAATTGCACATTTAGATGGAGACGTAACGTAGAGATTTTTACTCCTCGTGTAAATGAAGGATGTACGTTATAAAGTCAATTCAATTCAAAACCCACAACCACAGATTCGAACAAAGATACAATAGTGAGACCGCGATTAGGATGGAAATGGTCAAATGAGCACATTGCTAACATACAATCAAGAGAAAATATGCAGATGTTGGAAATCCAAGTCAACACAAGAAATTCTGCTGAGATCCTCCAGCATTTTGTGTGTGATATTGCTGAAGTCACAGTCTTTAATGGGCATCTCAAATCTGTCAAATGTCAAAAGAAATTGAGAAGAAATATTTCAATCTGCAAAGGAATGGGCAAACTGGTTAAATAATAAAGAAAAGTACTCCAAACAGGGAGATGAATAGGTAAAGGAGAAAAAAAGGCAAATGTGAGATAACACGTTAGCTGAGAGAGAGAGAGAGAGATCGACTGACAGACAGACAGGCAATTAGGCAGACAGCCAGAAAGTAGGCTGCAGGATTGAGATGTTGCTCCTGTGTCTGTCTCCTAGTCTCTGCTACAGAGTGAGGGTGTAAGTGTCAATCTCTGCTGGTCAGTTTCTGGTGCCTTGTGTAAATGTAGGGTTGATTCTCTACCGGTCAGTCTATGATACAGTGTGAGAGTGTGGGTTTTATTCTGTATCTGTCAAATCACTTTGTACAGAACGCCTTCATGATTTTAGTCTGAAATCTCCCTTTAACCAGTCTCCACATGTGGCCCTATTTCCTTGTTGAAGCATTAATTTTGAAGTAGTAGCTGGCATCCAACTTACCTCCACCCAAAATGATTCTGAACACTTTTATTGCATCTTTTCTCATTTTACGTCAAAGTGGGCTGAACATATGTAATTCTCAGTTTTTCTGCATAGTTCACATCCTGCAATGAGTCTAGTCGCCCTTCTCTGAACTCTCTCCAGAGCCTTCACATCCCTCACAAAATATGGGAATCAAAATTGTACACAAGGCTTAATGTGTATCCTCACAAGTGCATCACACACCTTAAGGAGAATGTCACGAGAACTCCTCTGAGCATATTATATAGCCCAACATTCTAATAGCCTTCCGAATTGCTTCAATGCATTGTCTAGATGTTGATCGTGATGTCTTCCAGAACGCCAAAATCTTTCTCATACAATGCACTTTCTGACTGAGGACCCCCATTGTATATTTATATCTAGTAATTCTACTTCCTGTATGTAATACTACTTACATTGAACTTCATCTGCCATTTATCTGCCCACATCCGGATTGTGTTTAGATCCACCTGTATTGATTCTGTGCCTGAATGTTATCAGTCCATCACTCTAATTTTGTGTCATCTGTAAACGAATTTGTTCTGTGCTTATCCAAATCATTAATGTTAATTAAACACAGCAGCGCCCCTAAGAATGGTTCTTGTGGAACCCCTCTTTTAACATCTTCTAGGATGAATACGATCCTCTCACCATAACTCTCTGTTTTCTGTTTCTGAGCCAATTCTGCTCACATTCGCATCCCATACCTGAATCCGTACCTCCTGTAATTTGATTATTAACCTCTTCTGGAGTACTGTGTCAAGAACCTTCTGGAAGTCCAAATAAATGATATCAACCTCTCTATTGTTATAATAAATTTTAGTTGCCTCTTCATAGAACTGCAGCGTATTAGCAAGACGTGCTTATCCTTTCTGAACCCATGCTGGCTTTCTCTTAACATGCCAGTTCTTATCAGCCGCTTTTCAAACTTGTTCTTTATTAGTGTATCCTGTTCTTACCTACGTCACACCTTAAGCTTACTGGAGCATAATTACCAGGGTCAGTGTGGTCACCCTTCTTATATTCTGGGAAAATGTTAGTCCATTTCATGTCTTTACGGATTTCACCAATCTTCACAGAACTTTGAAAAATACTTGTTAGGTACCTGTATTTTTAATCACAGACATTTTTTAAGTACCCTGGGATATATGTTGGCTGACACTGAGATTTATAAACTTTCAGCCTTTTCAGCTGAGACAGGACCTCATTTTCTAAGATCGGAGTCACTTTAAGCAACTTTAATTCTCGCTACACTTACTAGCATGTTGATGACTCTACAGGTGAACACTTTGGAAAAATATGAGTTAGGAATATCCTCTCTGTCTTCCACAGCATAACTTCACAGGTCACTGTTATACTGAATGCACCTAAGTACCTCCTTACCGTTTCTTTCATGACTTCAGTATTAACAAAACTTTCGGGATCAGTCTTGGCATTATCAGCAATATCCTTCTCAACCTGCCATTGGCAATCCGAATTTCCCACATGGCTGTAGCTCGCATATTTTAATATCCCCAATGGTAAAATTTATTACTTTCTGTTTCTGTATTCTTTATACAGCTGCCTTTTCTTCATTTTTGAACATATATTTATTCATCCATATAGTTGATCTATTGATTTATTGCTTCTCCTGACCTTGGCCATAGAGATTTCCTGCAGTGAATCGATGCCATTGTCCCTCAACTGACTCAATGTCAAGCAGTTCCTTCCAGTGAACCTTCCGAGGTCTTTGCCACGTCAGCACAAACCTTGACTTCCTGAAATTCAATTTCATGGCTTTGTTTTTTACTGATACGTTTCCCCAAAGTACTTTAAGATTAATTATATTATGACCTTGTGTTCCTAAAGGCTAGGCAACTTCCTTACTCAAAATTATCCCTTGAATGTTACAGAATGTCAGATGTGGACAGGCCGCCCGACTTGTTGGTGTATTAGCATACTGGGTCAAACAAACAATCCAATGCAGAGTAAAGTATAACATCTGCAGAGAAAGGTAAACCATAAGGTGCAAGATCTTTAGGAGGCAGATTGTGAGGCTAATCATTCATCACATAGTGCTAGTCTCATAGCAGTGCGATAAATGTTGTCATTAAGCCCCGTGGTACGTGCTGTTAGAGTGATTTCTTAATGATTCCTGTGGCTTTGCAACTTTTATTTCTCCCTTAAGGGAGATAGAAGCGTAGAACTGAATACCTTTCGGACAGCAGTTGGTGGGTATTTGACAAACAAAGTGGTGAATGTTTACCGTGGGTATACGGGGATATGGAGTTGGGGTTCCAATGAATTCTTGTCTAATATTGAATGGAGAAGTGCGCTGGTGCAGCAGAATGGGGATTCTTCATCCTAATTTTAATGTTGGTCTGTCTGTATATCCCTGTGGTGTAATAACCAGGACTGTTTACAGCGCTTCATGTGTGGCCCAACTTGTGCTTCTATAGTCCCAGCAGAGCCACCTTGTCTGGCATTCAGTACCTGCAATGAACAAAGGCAAGTCCCCACGCAGATTTGAAATGACCAGCTGAACTGAGCCCCTATCAATGGAGATTTGTCTAAATGCTTTTCAGAGTCCATCTGGCCCTCTGTGTTTCTGCTCATTCCATCACCAAACAAAGGCAACTTTCCAACCATCTGTTAACTGACCAATCAAACTCAGCCCCTACCTTTGGAGATCTGTCCTCATGCTTTCCAGAGTCACTCTGGCCCTCTGTGTTTCTTCACATTCCACCATTTGCAATGCATCCCCTGGCCTTGTTTAGACACTCTGTCTGCATTGTCTCACTTCTGCATGGATGTGAAACATCAGATTTCAATTAAAAACTTCCTATTATTAATCCACTTATGACCTTCACCACTTTTTAAAATCTCAAACGTCACTCTTACCTTCCTCTGCTCAAAGGAAAGGAAAGTCACACAAGGCGAATACTATTAGAATATTTATTCATATTGGGCTTCCAGCCGTGTAACCGGTGCCAATTACAACCAATGTTTTGATGACAAACTCTGCCACCCTCATCAGGATTGATGCCTGTTGGCATCGAGACTTCAGTTATATTTGATACCTGCACCGGGCCGGAATCCTGAGAAAAGTTTATTTGTCAAATATGTTGGGAAAGCAGCAGATCCTTTTTCATTCATTCATCTCGTACTGGTCTAATGGTATGTCATATTTCTTCCGAATCATCACAGGAAAGGTGAGACTCTAATTCAGCCCTGGACCATGAACTCGCGCTTGGTCTCAGAAGGAAATAACTCTCATGGCTATGGCCCTGACCCTGTCTACGGTAACTGCCCTGTCTCATACCCCCTCTTTCCTCCTGTCTCGCATGTACACAAGGGACAGTATCTTACAGCCAATAAACGCGCCACCAGCTCGCCTTTGGTCTCTGTGAGAAACCGGTGTGGTCTCCTTCTATTTGCACCATCCAACACCGGGTCTGTGGGCCTGATCTCCGTGATCTTCAATGTCTAGGGTGTAGCAGTTTTTAAGCGAGGTTCTCAGGCAGTCAGCTTGAGTCCACTAACACTTTTTGGAAACTTTTGCCCGTACCTGATTCTACAAATTCCTTTAAGTTCGAAGCGGGATAAAGAAACAATGGTGGTTTCCCTGTGGCAGGGAAGGATAAAGTTAGGCAATGCATTAGTGATAGGGGACTTATTAGTTAGGAGTACAAACTAGAGATACTACGGCTACAAAAAAGACTCCACGATGCTGTGTTGCCTCCTGGGTGCTAGGGTCCAGGTGTATCAGAGCGGCTGCAGGGGAAGGGTGAACAGCCAGAGGCCGTGATACATATTGGCACCATGTCATTGTCAAAAAAGGGGAAGAGGTTCTGCTGACTGAGTTTATAGAGTTAGGAAATAGGGTGAAGAGAAGGACCTCCAAGGTAATAATTTCACGATTACTCCTGGTAACATGGGCTTGTGTAGGTGGGAATAGCATAACACATAAATAAATGAGTGACTTGAGGAGATGGTGCAGGAGGCAGGGTTTCCAGCTTGGATTATTAGAACCTTTTTTCTGGGCAAGGGATGACCTGTAGAAGAGGGACAGGTTTCACCTGAACTGGAAGGGAACTAATATGCTACTAGTGAGGGTTTAAACTAGTTTAGCAGGGGGCTGGGAATCGGAGCACCAGGTCAGTAAGTGAAGGATTGGACATGAAGGTAGATATCAGTGAAAGCATGGCCAGGCAAAATCAAATTAACAGGTATGATGAGAGATATAGTTTAAATGCAGTGTATTTGAATGTAAGGAGTACTATGACGGAAGGTGATTTACATAGAACATGTATCAGTATGTGGAACTACAATGTTGTGGCCATTACAAAGACTTGGTTGAGAGATGGGCAGGGATGCGTGATTAATTTTCCAGGCTTTTGAAGTTTTTGAAAATATAGAGAAGGAGGTAAAAGAGATGTGAGTTGGACTACTAATCAGGGAAATTATCACAGGTACGCACAGCAGAGACATAGTGGAGGGTTCAGACTCAGTCCATTGAGTAGAACTCAGGAACAGGAAGGGTGCAATCAAACTAATGGGATTGTTCTACTACCTGGTGTTGGATAATAAGTCTATTCGGCTGACTGCCCTTTCAGTGGGTTTGCAGTTAGGTGGCAGAGAACACAACTACCCAACTTTAAAGATAGCTGTAGATAGCTGCGAGTGAAGTACATAATAAGTACTTTCCTTCTGTATTTACCAAAGGGAAAAGGTGTGGAGTGGGAGACAGTGCTGCATGCATAAACACGTCAGGGAGTTTGGACGTCAATAAGGAGAAAGTATTGGGTCTCCTAATGAGTATTAACATTAGACAAGATTGCTGGGGTCTTGATCAGTAGCTTCGTATCCACACTTGGCACAGATGAGGACCCAGAGGACGGGTGAGTCGTGAATGTTATACCTGCATGTAAGAAAGGAACAAGGGGAAATCTGGAGAACTGCAGACCTGCAGATGGAAATTGCTGGAGAAACTTCTTCATGATAGGATATATGAGCTCTTAGAAGCAAGGGCCTAATTCGGGAGAGCCATCATGTCTACCTTTGGGGCAGGTCCCATCTTCACAACTTGAGTCTTCTGGCAAAGTGATGAAAGAGACTGGTGATGGTAGAGCAGAGGATATCAATCTACATGGATTTTACTAAAGCATTTAATGAAGTCCCTCCTGGTAAAATTAAGAGAGTAGTGTTTGAAGAGCCTTTTTCGGGCTGGAGATCTGTAATTAGTGGTGTTCTGCAGGGATCTCTTCTGGGACCTCAGCCTGCAGCTCAATAGGCTAACACATAAATTCTGTGGCTGCTTTTAATTCCTCCTTTTCCCCAGTTTACAGTTTGAATTTTTAACTTTTATTTGTCAGATATTAGAGGGGTTAGTTGTCATTATGTCACAATCTTTAAGATGTGGAAGGCAGCTTTCTGACTCCAGCAACAGAAAGGGAAAAACTTCGAAAGAAAAATCAGAAGATATGCCTGTCTGGGGTAAGAGTTTAGAACATGCGTTGATGGCTCTCAACAATAAAATAGACAATAATACTTCTGAGATGAATTCATTTCGACAGAGCTTTCAGTTCATAGAGGAGAATATTATTTCCTTGAATACTGAGCTTAAAGAGTCGAAGCGTCAGATAACGGATATTTCAGCCCGCTTGGAATGGGCTCAATGCAAGATTATCGATTTGGAAGCAAGGTCTCATCGGAATAACATTCCAATTGTTGGACTGGAGGAAGGATCTGAGAGTGGGAGTTTATTGGGCTATTTTGCTAATTTGTTTCAATCTCTGTTTCCGGATATTCTACCTCAGCCTCCCGATATTGAAAGAGTGCATAAAATTCTCACTTCAAAATCTCAAGATCCGGATAAAGCAAAGTCAGTTTTGGTCAGTTTTCTTCATTTCAAAGTTGAAGACCAAATCATAACATATAAAAGGAAACACAGAGTTTTTAAATTTATGGGTTCCGAGATTCGTTTTTTTCAAGACTATCCACGGGAATTTATGGAACAGCAGTTCAAATTCCTTCCAGCTATGAAGATAGCCCATGATAAGGGATTATTCCCATCACTTCGCTATCCAGCGCAATTAAAATTATTTCCTCAAGATTTGACTCCACGTGTTTTTTTGGAACCCCAATGCGGCATTGGACTATGTTAATTCTATTTTGGAGGTGGCCGAGGTCTGAATGGTATTAGTCTGCTGAATAATTTTCTGAAAGAAAACAGGCTTTGAAGATTTCTGATATGTTGAAGATATCCTTTGATTGATGAGCTATTGAAAGAAGATGTGAACTTCTTGATTTGACTGATGAATGACTTTTTCAAAGTCTGTTTGGTATACTGAGTATACACAGCGGACAGATTGTTAACTGGTTTGATTGTCTGTTTTTATTCTTCCTTTTCTTCATTAATTAAGTGATAGTTTTCATAGTTCATAGAGAATTGTTCATATATATATATATATATAGTGAGTGCTCAAAAATAGATAATTAGTTTCAGTTTTTCTCCTACAACCAGTGTTTTTTCATCGGGCAGTAAGTGAAAGGGATGAAGAGATTTTTCTTCATTAGAGATTACATTGTTTAGAGAAGTCTGAGCCAGCAGTTTGACAAACACTGCCAGGTTTGCTAATGTATCTTTTCAGTAACATTGGAGAGTGAAGACGGGACCCTGAAGGAAATGTTCGACAGGTTTGGAAAGGATCGACCATTACTGAATTCATTCAAGAAGAACTAATCTGCATGAGATAGCTCTGCTAAAAGTGGCAGAAAAGCTGTGCAAGATTATTCTACGGAGGAAGGTCAGTGCCTTTAAAATCGTTTTATTTCCGTCGCTGTGAATCCTGTGGAAAAGGCAGGATCCAACTGGGAGTGGCAGTGACGCCGTGTCTTCGAGGAATTCGTTACTTCATGAAAGTCTCTCCTAATTGACTGTATAAATCTCTTGGACTTTAAAATTTACCATTCGAAGAACTGTGTTTGAATTTACTGCTTTAAGAACTGTTTTCACATTTATTGCTTTAAGAATCAGTACTGAGTGACGAATTGTTGAACGTCCGCATAGTGGTTAACTTCCAGTTAAGGTGTTTGTTTGTTTTTTTATTGTTTATCCGTGTTTAATAAATGTTTGGTTGTTTGTATATAACCTGTCTCGATTGATATTCATTGTTGCCGGTTACGTAACGTAATTTGTGGGGGCTTGTCCGGGATCTTGTTCCAAATTTTTGAGTTTAAGTGCTGGTAATTGCCATTCTGATTTGGAAAAGGGAAATACCCCTTGTTTTTTTTTTAGTTTCATTGGTGTGTGAGCGGTATTCGGTAGCAATGAATGTTGACGATTTTATGGTCACACCTGACGCGGTGTTTTTAGAGAATGCGAGAAAACCTGTTGTATTGAAGATTTCTAGGAAGTTGGATATTAAGGGAATTGCGAAGAATACCACAAAGGCTTTAATACAAAGAAAATTCGCTGAGCATTATATCTGTATGAAAACGTTTGATGATGAGGTGTTAGGTAGGTTTCCAATGAATAATCTGGAAGTGCAGTTACATCTTGAACAGATAAAGTTTGAAAGATTTAAAGCAGAAATGGCGAAAGAGAGGCTAATAAAAAAAGGGAATTTGCTGAAAGAAAGGCAAATAAATTAAGGGAATTCAAAGAAAGAGAGGAAAGTAAACTAAGGGAAGGTAAAGAAAGAGAAGGTGAAAACCAGAGGAAATTTGAGTTAGAGATGGAGAAATTAAGGAGGGGAAATTAGTCTTCTGGTTCTAATAAACAGTTTATTGCTAGTCGTGAGGTTATTTTGGCTCCTCCATTTAATGAAGCTGAAGTGGACAAATATTTCCAGCATTTCGAAATTGTGCTCTGAGTTTAGGGTGGCCGAAAGAGCAATGGCCAGTGATATTACAAAGTGTAATTAAAGGCAAGGCACAACAAGTTTATACAGCTTTAAATGCTGATCAAGCACTGGATTATGATTTTGTTAAACAGCTAATATTAAAGGCATATGAGTTGGTTCCGGAAGCATATAGAGAAAGATTCAGACATTTTAAGAAATCTGTGGAAAAAAACTTATGTGGATTTTGCCTATGAGAAATCTGTGTGTTTTGAGAGATGGGTTTCCTCTAAAAATGTGAATGGGGAGTATAATAAATTAAAAGAGTTGATTTTACTGGAGGAATTTAAAAGAAGCATTCCTGTTGAAGGGAGAACATACTTAAATGAAAGAGACACTTCTGCATTGCAGGAGACTGCTAAATTAGCTGATGAGTATGCTTTAATTCATAAGAATAAATTTTCTCCAGGTAGAATTTTTAAAAGGAAAAATAGCACAGAGAGGCAAGGTAACCCAGAAATTAAATCTGAAGTTAGTGAGAAAAGTAAGGATGAAGGGAGATATGTGAAAGAAAAACATTTTGGTATTATTTGTAATTATTGTGAGAAACCTGGACATGTAGTAGCTAACTGCTCTCGATTAAAAGAAAGAGAAATAAGCCGTCCCAGATGCTTGTGTGCAGCATATTGAAACATCTGTAAATTCACAGGATTTAGAAAATACTAATGAAGATGTGTCAGAGTCTGACCAAGTTAAGAAGGGATATGAAGTTTTTATAACAGAAGGGTTTGTATCCTTGAAAGAAGGATCCAATTCAGTACCATTAAGAATACTTAGAGATACTGGAGCTGCTTAATCACTAATATTAGACAGTGCGCTAAAGTTTAGTGATGAGTCTGACATTGGTGAGGTAAATTATATAAGAAGAGTTGGGAGTTCCCTTATGCCAGTACATTTACATAGAATAAATTTAAGGTCAGGATTAGTTACAGGGGTTGTTAAAGTAGGACTGCAATCCAGTTTACCTGTGAATGATGTTTCTCTTTTTTAGAGAACGACTTAGCAGGTGGACAAGTTTTTCCTGAAGTGCATTTGACAGTAAATCCAAATTCTGAGGAACGACAGAGGGATTCTAACAGATTCTTCCTGTGTTGTAACAAGAGCTAAGGCTAAAAAGACCGATATACAGGATGAGGTTGTTACCCACAACTGTTCAATTCAAGATTTGAATTTTGAGGATGTATCAGAAACTTTCTTACCTACATTATTTGATCAGGATTTTGGTAGGAAGTCTCACCATGAAGATTTGTCTTTATTGTGGAAGGAGATGATAGCAGAGCAGGGTAGAGATCCTGAGATAGGCAAATTAAAAGAACAAGCTCTTCCAGATAGTGAAATTGAAAAGTGCCAGTAGGATATTATTTTGAAAAGGGAGTATTAATGAGAAAGTAGAGATCACCTACAATTCCTGCTAGTGAGGAATGGAAAGTTAATCATCAGGTAGTAGTTCCTAAAATTTATCGAAATGAGATTTTAATTATGGCTCATAGTATTCCTTTGGGTGGTCATTTAGGTGTAAAGAAAACTATGAACAAGGTTTCTAAACATTTTTATTGGCCTAGTTTAAGAAAAGATGTGGCGACATTTTGTAGAATGTCTCATACGTGTCAAATTGTGGGTAAACCAAATCAAGTTACTCCAGTGGCCCCAGTACACTCAATTCCAGCATTTGGTGAGCCGTTCTGAAAAATCATTGTAGACTGTGTAGGTCCTTTGCCAAAGACTAAAACTGGACATCAATATTTGTTAAATATTATGTGCACAGCATCTAGGTTTCCAGATGCATTACCTCTTAGGAATATAACAGCCAAAACTGTGACAAAGGCTCTTATAAAATTATTTACTTATTTTGGGTTGCCTAAGGAAATACAATCGGATCAAGGTAGTAATTTTATGTCTGGATTGTTTCAGCAGATAGTTTATAAGCTGGAAGCGCAACAGATTATTTCATCAGCCTATCATCCAGAATCGCAAGGAGCCCTGGAGAGATTTCATTCTACATTAAAAACTATGATTAGAACATATTGTGTGGAAAATGAAAAGGACTGGGATGAAGGTATACATTTACTACTTTTTGCAGTACGAGAGTCAGTAGAGGAATCATTAGGTTTTAGAGCTTTTGAACTTGTGTTTGGGCATAGAGTTTGAGGACCTTTGGCTTTGTTGAAGGAATAGTGGATTAATAAAGAAGTACACACTAATTTGCTAGATTATGTTTTAAAATTTAAAGAAAGATTATATAAAGCTTGTAGCTTGGCAAAGGAAAATTTAAAATTGGCTCAAGAGAAGATGAAGACTTGCTATGATAGGGAAGCTAGGATGAGGTTATTTAAGCCTGGAGATAAGGTGTTGGTTCTTTTCCCGGTGCAAACAAACTCATTACAAGCTAAATTTCGTGGTCCTTATGAGATTAAATCTAAGGTGAATGATGTGGATTACGTGGTAAAAACCCCAGATCATAGAAAGACAACACAGCTGTGTCATATAAATATGATAATACCGTATTATGAGAGGGAAGCTGCTACTATGACTGTGTGGTCAATAATGAGTCTGATCTTGATAAAACCTTAATGGATGATTCATCTGAAACTCATTTTAAACCCAACATTATTTCAGCCAGGTTACCAAATTCAAAAATTCTAGAAAATATTGATGAACAATTAGCTCATTTACAGCCAGAGCAGAGAGAGCAGATGAAACTGTTAATTTTTAAATATAGAGATTTATTTCCAGACGTTCCTAGAAGAACCACCATAGCTACACATGATGTAGATGTTAGAGACGCAAAACCCATAAAACAACATCCATATCGAATGAACAGGGAATAATGTGAACTTGCTGAACAAGAAATTAGGTATATGTTAGAAAATGATATGATGAGACATTCTAATTCGAATTGGAGTTCACCGTTTGTTATGGTGCCCAAGCCAGACAATAGTATTAGGTTTTGTAAGGATTACAGGAAGGTGAATGCTGTGACAAAAACTGAAGCATATCCAATCCCTTGGGTAGACGATTGTGTGGATAAAGTTGGACAAGCCAAATTCCTTACAAAGATTGATTTGTTACAAGGTTATTCATGTATTCTTTTGACAGATAGAGGTAGAGAGTTATCTGCATTTGTAACCCCATCTGGATTATATGTGTGAAGAAAGACCAAGTTATCAGAAGATTGATTCTAATGAGAGAGATAAGTGAGACAATGGAGCAGCATTCTGAAATGTTAATGAGAGACGAGAGAGATTAACGAAAAGAGACACAGTTCCGAGTACTGTCAGACCGGTTGTTTTGAACCTGAACTGTTTGAAGTTTGATGGACAGGCAATACCCCAGCAGGGGAATAAAAGGAACAGGTTCGCTAAGGCAAGGGACACCACGAGATCACGAGATAACGAAACCCTGGAAGTGCGGTGTGCCCCCCCCACAAGTTGGTGGGAGTTTTGGATGTCTGATCACGGGACAGACCATAGGCGCACAGGGTGAAAAGGTACGATCAGCGGGAACCTGGTGTGTGTATGTCCACCCTGGCCTGGGTGCCGGGTTCACCACGGAAGAATGAACATATCCGGAATGGAGGGGTCACAGTCGGTGACCTCAAAAGACATTAAAAAAAGGACTCGCCCGAAAGCTAACTGTGGAGGAACATCAAGGTCTGTCTGAATTCGATTTGCATATCATCATTCTCATTCTTTCTTTCTTTCTTTCTTTCTTTCTCTCTCTCTCTCTCTCTCTCCCTCCCTCCCTCCCTCTCTCTCTCTCTCTCTCTCTCTCTCTCTCTCTCCCTCCCTCCCCCCCCCAACAGCGATTGCTGCGAACTGTACTGAGCTGAACTGAACTCTGCGTCACTTGAGACTGATCATTTTACCCCAGACTGCGATAGAGCTTGATTGATTCCTATTATCCTAGTTCTGTGTACACGTGTGTTTTATCATTGCTAACCCGTTGCATTTATATCCTTACGTTTAGAGTACTGTGTTACTTATTTCTTTAATAAAACTTTCTTAGTTCCAGTAATCCAGTCTCCAACTAAGTGGTCCATTTCTGCTGGTTTGGCAATCCAGTTACGGGGTACGTAACATAAGTGGGGTTCTCGTCCGCAATTTTGAATGCTAAATTTGGGACAGGGTAAATTGATTGGGTTAAAATTCCCGAAAGAAAGAAAGGGCAAACAGCAGAAATGGAGATTGAGGAATTTCTAAAGGCACCGACCTTGGAGGCATTAGAGGATGCCAGGAAATCAGAATTGGCAGCTGTGGCCAAATGGTTGAATCTTTTTAAGGGGAAGTCGACAATGAGGAGAGTGGAGATGCACAGAGCTATCATAGAGCATTATGTATCTAAAAGTGTGTTTCCCCAAGGGGAGCTGGAGGTGGTATCTATGGGAAAACCTGGTGCAGAAGCAGTACAGCTGCAGATTGAAAAATTGAGACTCGAGCACGAGTTCTGGGTAAAACAGTTGGAGCGAGAAGAGAGGGACAAGCAGTTAGAACGAGAAGCGAGAGAGAAACAGGGAAAGGGAATTTGAGATGGAGAAGTTAAAGATGACGGCAGCGCTGGGGCCCATGCCGAACCAAGGTGGAGGGTTCAGGGCAACCCAGGAGGTTAGGCTGGTTCCCCCATTTGAGGAGACCGATGTTGATCGGTACTTTCTCCATTTTGAAGGAGTTGCTGCAAGTCAGGACTGGCCGAGGGATAAGTGGGCTGTTTTGCTTCAGAGTGTACTTAAAGGAAAAGCCTAACAAGCTTACTCGGCTTTGTCCGCAGAAGGTGCCCAGTGGTATGATGTGGTGAAGGAGGCCATACTCAGGATTTATGAGTTGGTCCCGGAGGCACACCAGTAGAGGTTCCGGGATGCGAGGAAGCAATGGGGCCGCACGTATTTAGAGTTTGCCCGTGAGATGCAGATGTATTGTGAGCGTTGGTGCGCCTCGAAAGGGGTCAATGGGGATTATGACAGACTGCTACAGCTAATCCTGACTGAGCAGTTTAAAGGTTGTGTTCCTGAATGTATGAGACCCTACCTAGATGGGAAAGAGGCAGACACCTTAGCCGCAACTGCTAAGTTAGCGGATGAGTACGCGTTGACACATAAAACAAAGTTTACCCCAAGTAAAGGCTACCAGAAGGGTAGTCAGGACGGTGGAGAAAGTCCGCCAGAAAAGTCAGAAAGTAAGCCGGGGACTAGTGAGAAGGATAAGGTAGACCGTGAGCAGTTTGGTAGGAAGTCTCCTGGGGTCGTATGCTATAGTGGTGGGAAAGTCGGACACTTTGCGTCCAGGTGGTTTGCCCCAAAGAAGGAGATGGGGAAAGGGAAAACAACGGTTCCGACTGGCTGTATTGAGCTTGTAAACAGACCGCTAGGGAAGAAGAGGTCTGATAAAGTTCAGGAAGGGCGCGAGAAGTTTATCTCGTCCGGATTGGTGTCAGTGAAGGAGGGGTTACACCCAGTTCCAGTACGGATCTGGAGAGACACTGGAGCTTGTCAGTCATTGATATTAAAGAGTGTGTTAGACTTTAGTTCAGAGACCCAGACTGGTGAGGTCAGGGTGATAAAAGGCATTGGAAAAGGGACTGAAGCAGTACCTTTGCACCAGATACACCTAAAAAGCGACTTGGTCTCCGGACCGGTCACGATCGGGGTGAGGCCCGAACTACCGATGGAAGATGTGGAGGTCTTACTCAGTAATGACCTCGCCGGCGGAGAGGTGTACCCAGCAGTAAAACTGACAAGCCAGCCTGCCAGCATTGAGGCCCCGCCCATGGACTCACAGGTTTATCCTGTTTGCGCAGTGACTCGGCGCATGTCCAGAAAGGCTGCCGAAGCTAATATAGATTTAGCAGAGACGTTTTTACCAGCCTTGTACCAGGAGGGGTTAGCAAGGAAGGAATTTGTACTGGCACAGGAGCGAGACGCGGAGCTGATGGTTTTGACGGAGACAGCTCTCTCTGAAGCAGAATTAAAAAGGGAGTCTGTGGGCTATTATGTGAAGGAGAGAGTACTAAGGAGGAAATGGAGACCAAGTACCATGCCCGCAGATGAGGAACCGAAATGAGGTGCCGAAAATTTATAGGGGCGAGATTTTTAACCCAGCCCGCAAGATACCCCTCGGTGGACATTTTGGGGTGAGGAAGACAGTCGACAGAATTATGAAAGAGTTTTACTGGCCGCACAGGAGGAAGGATGCTATTGACTATTGTAGACGTGAGCTAACACAGTTACAGGCTTTTGATATGCTGACAGCTCGCCACGATAGGTGAACAGACCTAGTCGGTGTTATCATGAAAATTAATGAGGCTAGTGTGCCACCTGATAAGGGGAAACCCATTTTGAAAAGATGAGTATGGTGCTGACCAGATGGGAGAAGTCTATTGTTTTGGCCAGCTTTGCTGATAAGGTCTCTCCCTTAACTCCCGATGGTGTTGTTGTCACATCAGGTCAGCCTAGTGAGCAACACCCCTATAGGACGATTAATTCAGTGTCAAAAGTGCTAAAGAAAGCAGAAGCGTATATTGGCGATGTAGTTGTCTGCAGTGACACGTGGGAGGGGCTGTTTAAAAAGCTGTTTGAAGCCAGCCTGACAGTGAACCTCGCAAAAAGTGAATTCAGCCACGGAAAGATCACTTATCCAGGATTGGTGGGAAGACAGGGGCAGCTGGCACTGATGCAGGCTAAGGTGCGTGCTATCTCTGAAGTCCCCACCCCGACAGACAAGAGAGCCCTGAGAAGGTTATTGGAGATGGTGGGGTACTATCGGAAGTTTTGCAAAAAAAACTTTGCAGATATTACCCTCCCGCTTACTAAGCTCTTGCCAAAGAATGCTAATTTGGTGTGGGACGACCCTTGTTATCTTTGTCCGGGACGAAAACCACCGAGAAGTTACACTGATCACAACTCATTAGTGTTTTTGGCCACTATGAAGTTTGCTAAATTGGAGCCTGGTCTTAGAGGATTACTAAAATAAAACATATAAAAGGAACAGAAAATGTGATTGCTGACTGTCTGTCAAGGTGTTGACAACTTAAAGTTCTCTGTATTAGCCAAATAGCTGATGACCAATGTATATTTGTGTGTATCTAATAATGTATTCATGCCTATAATTTTTACCCCGGTAAAAATCCTTTGAAGGATAGGGGTGTGACGAAAGACCAAGTTATTAGAAGATTGATGCTAATGAGAGAGATAAGTGAGACAATGGAGCAGCATTCGGAAATGTTAATGAGAGATGAGAGAGATTAACGAAAACAGACACAGTTCCGAGTATTGTCAGACCGGTTGCTGTGAACCTGAACTGTTTGAAGTTTGATGGACAGGCGATACCCCAGCAGGGGAATAAAAGGAACAGGTTTGCTAAGGCAAGGGACACCACGAGATCACCAGATAATGAGACCCTGGAAGTGTGGTGTGCCCCCACAAGTTGCTGGGTGTTTTGGAGGTCTCGTCGTGGGACCGACCATAGAACGCACAGGGTGAAAAGGTATGATCGGCAGGAACCTGGTGTGTGTGTCCGCCCTTGCCTGGGTGCCGGGTTCACCGCGGAAGAACGAACGTATCCGGAACGGAGGGGTCACAGTCGGTGACCTCAGAAGACATTAAAAATAGGGCTCGCCCGAAAGCTAACTGTGCAGGAACATCAAGGTCTGTCTGAATTCGATTTGCATATCATCATTCGCTCTCACTCTCTCCCTCCAATGGCACAACAGCAATTGCTGCGAACTGTACTGAGCTGAACTGAACTCTGCGTCACTTGAGACTGATCATTTTACCCCTAGACTGCGAAAGAGCTTGATTTATTCCTCTTATCCTAGTTCTGTGTACACGTGTGTTTTATCATTGCTAACCCGTTGCATTTATATCCTTACATTTAGAGTACTGTGTTACTTATTTCTTTAATAAAACTTTCTTTGTTCCAGTAATCCAGACTCCAACTAAGTGGTCCATTTCTGCTGGTTTGGCAACACAGTTATGGGGTACGTAACATAAGAATATAATGTTCTTCCATTTGGGATGAAGAATGCCAAAAAAATACCAGGTACTTTTCAGAGGATGATTAATAGCGTGATTCAGGGATTAAGAGATACAGATGCCTATATTGATGATTTAGTTAGGAAATAATACGTGGAAAGCCCATACTACTGCAGTGGAGAAACTATTTGAGAGACTTTCAAAAGCTAACTTAACTCTTAACTTAGCTAAAAGTGAATTTGGCCATGCCACAGTGACCTACCTTGGTTATGTTGTGGGTCAGGGAAAATTAGCACCTGTTGAGACGAAAGTTCAGGCAATTTTCGAAGTACCCACTCCAACTAGTAGAAAAACTCTCAGAAGATTGTTGAATATGGTAGGATATTACAGAAAAATTTGTAAGAATTTTGCAAACATTACTCTTCCATTAACTAATCTCTTGAAGAAAAATGAAAAGTTTGTTTGGACAGAAGCTTGTCAGGAGGCATTTGATAAATTGAAACTATAATATGTAGTCAACCTGTACTTAAATTTCCTGACTTTGAAAAACCATTTTCGTTAGCTATAGATGCTAGTGATGAAGCTGCAGGAGCAGTGTTACTTCAAAGAGATGATGGTGAAGAAGTTGATCGTCCAGTAGCTTATTTTTCTAAGAAATTTAATGCCCGTCAAAGAAATTATTCAACAATAGAGGAAAAAAATTATTATCTCTTGTTTTGGCTTTACAACATTTTTAAGTGTATGTTAGTACTACTCATAAACCACTCACAGTTTATACCAATCATAATCCATTGGTGTTTTTGATGAGATGAAAAACAAAAATAGAAGATTACTAAATTGGAGTTTAATGTTACAGGAGTACAATATTTTGATTACTCATATTAAGGGTAAAGATAATGTGATCGCTGATTGTCTATCTAGATGGTAAATGTACAATGAAAAGTTTTTTTATGGAGTGATATTTTAACATTCCTAACACTCCTACAGTATATTAGTTTGTAAAGTGTTGAAAGATAAGACTGTATATTGTGTATGTTGTAAATTTTATACCTTTGTATTTTTTTGTGTAAATTGTTATTTGTCAAAATTTTGCTCTTTAAGAGACCCATTTCTTTATGGAGGGAAGTGTTACATCCCTCAAGGAGATCTTGTGAGAATGATGGAATTGTCTTTTGGAGGTCAGCTGATGTAGTTTTCCCGCCAATGTGAGGTCACGTGAGGACCTCATGTTCACCACGAGTATAAAAGGGAAGACCTCTGATGACGCTGTTAGTTTTTCCAGTTTGACCGTTAATGAGGTACTCCGCTCCGCTGTGTATTTGCATTATGACGGAGTTTTGATTTTAAACAGAGTTTTATCTTCTAAAATAAGGTACAGAAGTCTGAGCCAGCAGTATGACAATCGCTGCTAGGTTTATTAATGTATCTTTTCAGTAACATTGGAGAGTGAAGATGGGACCCTGAAGGAAACGTTCGACGGGTTTGGAAAGAATCAACCATTACAGAATTCGTTCAAGAAGGAGTAATCTGCATGAGATAGACTCTGCTGAAAGTGGCAGGAAGGCTGTGCAAGGTTCTTCTGCGGAGGAAGGTCAGTGCCTTTAAAATCGTTTTATTTCCGTCGCCGTGAAACCTGTGGAAAAGGCAGTTTCCATCTGGGAGTGGCAGTGACGTCGTGTCTTCGAGGAATTCGTTACTTCCTGAAAGTCTCTCCTAATTGACTGTATAAATCCCTTGGACTTTAAAATTTACTGTTCGAAGAACAGTGTTTGAATTTACCGCTTTAAGAACTGTTTTCGCATTTGTCGCTTTAAGAATCAGTACCGAGTGACGATTTGTTGAACAGCCACATAGCGGTTAACTTCTGGTTAAAGTGTTTGTTTGTTTTTTTATTGTTTATCCGTGTTTAATAAATGTTTGGTTGTTTTTATATAACCTGTCTCGATTGATATTCATTGTTGCTGGTTACGTAGCACTTTATAAAAGTGAATTATTTCCTCTAAATGATTCTGCTTCTATATATGATGACATTCCTTGTAACATCACGGACTCTTTTAAATATTTAGGTATTATCATCACTAAAAATTATGGAGACCTTTATAGAGCTAATTTGGTTGCCTTAGAGGATGTTATGAAGCAATTATTTTGTAGATGGAATGCACTTACACTTCCGTTAGCTGGCCGAATTCATGCAGTTAAAATGGTGATCTTACCCAATTTTCAAATGTATTTCAAAATATTCCTTTTTTCTAACTAAGGAGTTTTTATATCAGGCTGATTCTATCATTTCATCTTTTGTTTGGAATAATAAAAGACCAAGAATTGGAAAATATCATTTATAAAAATTTAAAAAAGGATGGAAGTCTTGCTCTGCCTAATTTAAGAATGTATTATTGGGCTGTTAATATATATTATGTGTGGGGTATATGGAGTGTCAGAGAGGGGTAGCCCCTCTGGTAGGGGAACATGTCGCGTCCTTTTCAGGGCGGTTAGTCCACCTTTGGTCCCCACCTGGCACTCAGCTCTCACCTGTGGCTCCCCGTAGCTGTTTGCATGTGACAGCGGCCACACCCCGGGCAACGGCTTCGACAAGCCGGCTAAACCAGGTGAGGGTAGCCAACGGGTCTCAAACCCTCGGTGAGATAGGGAGTTGTCTATCCCAGCATGTGAAGACAGACTCCGGCGGATTGAACGGACGAGACCAATGGAAGGTCCAAAGGTCAAGAAGGCAGTCTCTGCAAGCGTCGTGGAACGTGTAGAGCAGGACAAGACACAGAAGACGTCCTGGTCACACTGCGCCTAGTCCCATCTCCAACCATATAGAATCTGTCTTGCCACTGGATCCAGATGGGAATTGGGAAGAGAGAGTGAGGCTGACGCTGCGCAACTCTCCCTCGCTTAAATCCAAATCACGCGCTAGTCTCGACACCATCATTATGGTGTCGAGGTCCTCTTCGACGTCAACGATGGACGAACAACAATATGTTATGTGTGCTCTTGGTTATATTGGACTGATAAAAATGAAGGACCACCTTGGGTTGATTTGGAATTGAAAGCTGTGAACAATTTTACTTAACTTCGTCATTAGGAGCTTCTTTACCTGTAAAATTAGCAAAAAATTCTATTCTACACTTATATCCTGTGATTAAGCAGTCATTACGAATTTGGTACCAGTTTTGTAATTTTTATAATCTTAAAAAATTTAACCTTCTTAGTTTAATTTATCAAAAGTATTTATTTAAACCTTCACTTAGTGATCCTACCTTTTCTCTTTGGAGGAATAAAGGGGTCTATTCCTTCATGGATCTGTTCCAAGAAAGCCAATTGATGTCTTTTGAGTAGTTAGCAACTAAATATTCTCTCTCGTACTCACATTTCTTGCAATATCTTCAGGTCAGACATTTCATACAAAAATCTTTAAGTAATTTTCCATATATACAAGATTCTGACCGGTTAGACATTATTTTAAAAATGAAACCTTTAGTGAAAGGTTTTATTGGGAAAACTTATAATTTACTATTACAACAGTACAATTATCCTTTACTTAAGATTAAGCAAGATTGGGAAAGACAGCTTAACATGACCTTGATAACAGAGGATTGGTTGCGAATTATGAAGTTTGTTAAATCTTCTTCGATTTATGCCAGTCACTCTCTAATTCTATTTAAAATTGTACATTGTTACTATTTGACAAAGGAGAGACTGTCTAAAATATTTCCTAATGTTGAAAGTCAGTGGGATAGATGTAAACCTGAGACCACTACATTGACACATATGTTTTGGTCGTGTTCTGTATTGAAACAGTTTTGGAAATGTATTTTCTCTACAATTTCTAAAGCTTCAAAAATTAACGTACAACCTAATAAATTGACAGTTTTGTTCGGTATAATCCCTCAATATATTTATGGTATTTCTACGTAATTGCATTTGTCAGATTATTGGCCAGAAGGGCTGTTTTATTGAAATGGAAAGATGCCTCTGCCCCCACTTTGATACAATGGTTCTCTCAGGTGATGTTATGTCTTAGTTTGGAGAAAATCAGAAGTCACAGCTCCTGGAAACTGACTTTTGATCCTCGATTTGTCTTTGAGAAAAGGTGGGGTTCTTTTGATGGACCCTTCAGATTCTTGTTTAAATGGATCTGGTTGGCGGATTGATGTTTTTCTTTTATGGAAGCTTGTATGGCGTATAGCTCTGGGGTTCTGCTCCCAATGTTTGTTTGTTTGTTTTTAGTAGTTTTTTTTTGTTTTAGTTAGTAGAGGTTCTGTTTTCCTCCTTTCCTTTTCCCAAAAAATAGTTTAAACATTTTTTTTCTTATTATTATTGATATATTGTTTAGCTTTGTTAATCACTTATTTGTTAACTTAATTCTTATTGTACATATTGACATGTTCACTTGATTACTTTAATGTATTTGTTGTTGATTTTTAATAATAATTAATCAAAAAGATTTTTACCATGAAATGAAAATGACCGAAATCAAAATGCAGATGGGTGCTTTAGTTAGTTTGTGAATTATACCAATAGTGGTGCAGTTGTGTATAATGAAGAAGACTGGCAATGAATACAGCGTAATATAGATTATTCACAGCTAAGGACAGAGAAATGGCAGATCAAGCTGAACACGGATAAATGTGAGGGGTTGCAATTTGGTAGACCAAAAGCAAGTAGTTAAATGCTAAGGAGAAGACCCTTAACAGTGTTGCTGAACAGAGAGGATTGACGTCCAAGTTCACAGCTCCTGGAAAGTGACCACATGGGTCAATCTGTGGTTAAGAATGCTTATCAAATGCTTGCTTTCATTAGCTGAGTTACTGAGCTCAATTCAAGAAGTGATGTTTCAGCTGTAAAAGGACTCCACTGAGGCCACATTTGAACTATCGAATATAGTTCTAGTTCACCCATTTTGAGAATTGAGCATTGGAGAAGGAGCAGAAGTTTACTAGGATGCTGTCTGGTTTACAGGGCATGTGCTAACATAAGTGGTCTCACGAACTTGGTAGTTTTTTTTGGAGTAGCAGAGGCTGAGGGGAGATCAGATAGAGATTTATAACTATATGTCAGAGACGAATCGACTAGACATGGGGTGTCTTTATCGTAGGGTAAAGTGTCTAATACATTGAAGATGAGAGGTGATGAGATGTGAGGGAAATGCTTTCTTTTTTAACTCAGAGAGTGTCGGATGCCAATTATGGTGGTGGAGTTAAATAAATCAGCGACTTTTACGGGATGTTGAGATAGGTACATTAATATGAGGAGGATGGGGTGAGATGGACTTTGTGTTGGTCAGAAGGATTAGTTTTTGTGGGTTTACTGATTTACTTTTCAGATGGTTTGACATGATATTATGGGCCAAACAGTCTGTTCCTGTGCTGTACTGTTCTATGATTTGTTCCATATACTGGGAACCATTATGACAGAGCTGAGCGTAACCCAACAGGTTTACAAGTAGATGATGAGTTTAACATGAATGTAAAGAAGAACAAGTAATGATTGAGTACAAATCCAAACAGAGCAAAGAGTTAAATTGTACTACAGGAACAACATTTAAAAGGACAAATAATTCAGGACTGAAGGTGATGTATTTAAATGTGCGTAGCACTTGGTATAATGTGAATGAACTCATGGCACAATGAGAGACTGGTCAGTTTGGTGTTGTGGGCATCACTGAGTCATGGCTGAAAGAAGGCCATAGTTGAGAGTGTAACATCAAATGATATACTTTGTATCAAAATATAGGAAGGGTGGCACAGGCGGTGATGTGGCTCCTGTAGTAAAAGATGGAATTACATCTTTAGATAGAGGTGACATAGGGTCAGAGAATGTTGAATCTTTGTGGGCGGATTTAAGAAATTGCAAGGGTAAAAACTGGTCATCAAAAATAGGTCTCCTTATAGTAGCCAAAATGTGGGGTTGAGATTGTAAAGTCATGTACTTATATTCCCAAACGAAAAGCCATAGATGAACCAGGAGGTACGTCGTCTGCTGAAGGCTAGATCTATGGCATACAACTCTGGCGATCGAGGCCTGTACCAGAAAACCAGGTATGGTTTGCGGCGGGGTATATCAAGGGCGAAGAAACAATTTTGAATGAGTTTGGAGGTGACATTGGATGTATGGTAACTCTGGCAGTGTTTGCCAGACACTACTTCATACAAAGTGAAAGCTGATAGCTTCACTACCAGATGAACTCGCCTGCTTTGAAAAGGAGAATATAACTACAGCTGTGAAGTTGCCTGCTGCACCTGATGACCCAGTGATCTCTGTCTCTGAGTCCGATGTTAAGCTGTTTTTAAAGAGGGTGAGCCCGCTGAAGGTGGAGGGTCCCGATGGAGAGCCTGGAAATGTTCTGAAAACCTGTGCCAACCACCTGGTGGCAGTATTCAAGGACATTTTCAACCTCCCATTGCTATGGGCAGAAGTTCCCAGTTGTTTCTAAAAGGCAACAAATATGCCAGTGCCTAAGAAGAATAATGTGATCTGCCTTAATGACTTCCGCCTGGTAGCACGAGCATATACAGTGATGAAATACTTCGAGAAATTGGTCATGACTAGACTGAAGTTCTGCCTCAGCAATGACCTGGACACTTTGCAATTTGACTATCGCCACAATAGTTCAACGGCAGATACAATCTCAATGGTTCTTCACATGGCTTTAGCCCACCTGGAGAACACAAACATCGATGTCAGGATGCTGTTCATCGACTATTGCTCAGCAGTTAATACCATCATTCCCATAATCCTGATTGAGAAGTTGCAGAACATTGGCCCCTGTACCTCCCCCTGCAATTGGATCCTCGTTTCCCTAACCGGAAGACCACAATCTGTGCGGATTGGTGATAACATCTCCTCATGCTCGACAATCGACACTAGTGAACCTCAAGAGTGTGTGCTTTGTCCACTGCTCTACTCTCTCTATACCCATGACTGTGTGATGAGGCATAGCTCAAATACCATCTATAAATTTGTTGATGATACAACCATGTTTGATAGAATCTCAGGTGGTAACGAGAGGGCATACAGGTATAAGGAATGCCAACTAGTGAAGTAGCTTCACTGCACAACGCGGCACTCAATGTCAGTAGGATAAAAGAGCTGATTGTGGATGCTACTTCAGAAAGAGATGAAGGACCACATACCAATCCTCACAGAGGTATCAGAAGTTAAGAGCGTGAGCAGTTTCAAGTTCATGGATGTCAAGATCTCTGAGGATCTAATCTCGTCCCAACATGTCGATGCAGTTATAAAGCGGGCAAGACAGCAGCTATGCTTTATTAAAAATTTGAAGAGATTTGGTATGTCAACAAATACACTCAAACACTTCTATAGATGTACCGTGGAGAACATTCTGACAGGCTACATCACCGTCTTGCAAGTGGTAGGGGCGGGGGGAATGGGTGCACTACTGCACCTGATAGAAAGAAGTTAAAAAGCCTACAGCACAATACAGACCCTTCGGCCTACAAAGCTGTGCCTCACATGTCCTTACTATAGAAATTATCTAAGCTCCATGTACCTATCCAGGAGTCTCTTAAAATACCCCATTGTAACTGCCTCCACTACCATTGCTGGCAGCCCTTTCCACACTCTCACCACTCTCTGTGCAAAAACACTTACCCCGACGTCTCTTCTGTACCTACTTCCAAGCACTTTAAAACTGTTCCATCTCAGGTCAGCCACTTTGACCCTGGGAAAAAAAGCCTCTGACTATCCACACAATCAATGCCTCTCAACACCTTATTCACCTCTGTCAGGTCACCTCTCATCCTCCATCGCTCCAAAGAGAAAAGGCCAAGTTGATTCACCTGCTTTCCTAAGGAGTAATCCCAAATCCAGGAAACATCCTTGTAAATATCCTCTGCACCCTGTCTATGCTTTCCACAAGCAATGTCCCCTTGGATCCTACTTACCTTCTCAATAAGCCTTATATGGGGTAACTTGTCCAATACCTTGCTGAAATCCATATACACTACAGCTACTGCTCTCCCCTCATCGATGTGTTTCATCACATCCTCAACAAATTCAATCAGTCTCGTAAGGCACAACCTGCTTTTGACAAAGCCATGCTGACTATTCCTAATCATATTATGCCTCTCCAAATGTTCATAAATCTTGCCTCTCAAGTTTTTTTCCATCAACTTCTGAACCAGTCACAGAGGGTTGTAAATTTAGATGGATTCATCTTGGGTACTAGCCATAAACTACTCAGGATATTCCAAGGATCGGCATCTCAGAAAGGCATCGTCCATTATTAAGGAACTCAGCATGCAGTGCGTGCTATTTTCTCACTGTTACCATCAGGTTGGAGGTACAGAAGCCTAAAGGCACACATTCAGCGATTCAGGAATAGCTTCCTCCCGTCTGCAATCTGATTCCTAAATGGAGATTGAACACTTGGACACCACCTCACTTTTTTAATATATATTATTTCTGGTTTTTGTATGATTTTAATCTATTCAATATTCATATACTGTAATTGATTTACTTAATTATTCAGTTTTTTCTTCTTCTTTCTTATGTATTGAATTGAACTGCTGCTGCTAAGTTAACAAATTTCATGTCACATGTGGGTGATAATAAACCTGATTCTGATTCTGAAAAGAAGGGTAATGCCACAATTTTAATGGATAACTTCAGTATGTAAGGGGACTGGGAAAATCAGGTTGGTGTTGAATTACAAGAAAGGGAATTTGTTCAATACCTACGAGATGGCTTTTTAGAGCAGTTTGTGATTGAAAATCTCAGGGAAAATCTATCTTTAGATTGGATGATACGTAACAGCCCTGATATCATAAGGGAACTTAAAGTAACCGAACCCTTACTAGGCTGTGACCATAATATGATTGAATTTGTGTGGCAATTTGAGAGGGTGAAGCATAACTCACAAATATGCAATAAAGAGATTTACAGAGGCAAAGAGAGGACCTTGCCCAGAGGACGCTGGAGAAGGATATTGGCAGTGATTAGAGCAGTGAAGAGATGGCTGAAGTTTCTGGGATTATTTCACAAGGTACAGGATAGATATAGAAACATAGAAACATGGAAAATCGGTGCAGGCCATTTGGCCCTTCAAGCCTGCACCGCCATTTTTTATGATCATGGCTGATCATCCAACTCGGAACCCCGTCCCAGCCTTCCCTGCATACCCCCTGACCCCCGTAGCCACAAGGGCCATATCTAATTCCCTCTTAAATATAGCCAATGAACTGGCCTCAACTGTTTCCTGTGGCAGAGAATTCCACAGATTCACCACTCTCTGTGTGAAGAAGTTTTTCCTAATCTCGGTCCTAAAAGGCTTCCCCTCTATCCTCAAACTGTGGCCCCTCGTTCTGGACTTCCCCAACATTGGGAACAATCTTCCTGCATCTAGCCTGTCCAATCCCTTTAGGATCTTATACGTTTCAATCAGATCCCCCCTCAATCTTCTAAATTCCAACAAGTACAAGCCCAGTTCATCCAGTCTTTCTTCATATGAAAGTCCTGCCATCCCAGGAATCAATCTGGTGAACCTTCTTTGTACTCCCTCTATGGCAAGGATGTCTTTCCTCAGATTAGGGGACCAAAACTGCACACAATACTCCAGGTGTGGTCTCACCAAGGCCTTGTACAACTGCAGTAGTACCTCCCTGCTCCTGTACTCGAATCCTTTCGCTATAAATGCCAGCATACCATTCGCCTTTTTCACCGCCTGCTGTACCTGCATGCCCACTTTCAATGACTGGTGTATAATGACACCCAGCTCTCGTTGCACCTCCCCTTTTCCTAATCGGCCACCATTCAGATAATAATCTGTTTTCCCATTTTTGCCACCAAAGTGGACAACTTCACATTTATCCACATTAAATTTCATCTGCCATGAATTTGCCCACTCACCCAACCTATCCAAGTCACCCTGCATCCTCTTAGCATCCTCCTCACAGCTAACACTGCCACCCAGCTTCGTGTCATCCGCAAACTTGGAGATACTGCATTTAATTCCCTCATCCAAGTCATTAATATATATTGTAAACAACTGGGGTCCCAGCACTGAGCTTTGCAGTACCCCACTAGTCACCGCCTGCCATTCTGAAAAGGTCCCGTTTATTCCCACTCTTTGCTTCCTGTCTGCTAACCAATTCTCCACCCACACCAATACCTTACCCGCAATACCGTGTGCTTTAAGTTTGCACACTAATCTCCTGTGTGGGACCTTGTCAAAAGCCTTTTGAAAATCCAAATATACCACATCCACTGGTTCTCCCCTATCCACTCTACTAATTACATCCTCAAAAAATTCTATGAGATTCGTCAGACATGATTTTCCTTTCACAAATCCATGCTGACTTTGTCCGATCATTTCACCGCTTTCCAAATGTGCTGTTATCACATCCTTGATAGCTGACTCCAGCAGTTTCCCCACCACCAACGTTAGGCTAACCGGTCTATAATTCCCTGGTTTCTCTCTCCCTCCTTTTTTAAAAAGTGGAGTTACATTAGCCACCCTCCAATCCTCAGGAACTAGTCCAGAATCTAACGAGTTTTGAAAAATTATCACTGATGCATCCACTATTTCTTGGGCTACTTCCTTAAGCACTCTGGGATGCAGACCATCTGGCCCTGGGGATTTATCTGCCTTCAATCCCTTCAATTCCCCTAACACCACTTCCCTACTAACATGTATTTCGCTCAGTTCCTCCATCTCACTGGACCCTCTGTCCCCTACTATTTCTGGAAGATTATTTTTGTCCTCCTTAGTGAAGACAGAACCAAAGTAATTATTCAATTGGTCTGCCATGTCCTTGCTCCCCATAATCAATTCACCTGTTTCTGTCTGCAGGGGACCTACATTTGTCTTTACCAGTTTTTCCCTTTTTACATATCTATAAAAGCTTTTACAGTCCATTTTTATGTTCCCTGCCAGTTTTCTCTCATAATCTTTTTTCCCCTTCCTAATTAAGCCCTTTGTCCTCCTCTGCTGAACTCTGAATTTCTCCCAGTTCTCAGGTGAGCCACTTTCTCTGGCTAATTTGTATGCTTCTTCTTTGGAATTGATACTATCCCTAATTTCTCTTGTCAGCCACGGGTGCACTACCTTCCTTGATTTATTCTTTTGCCAAACTGGGATGAACAATTGTTGTAGTTCATCCATGCAACCTTTAAATGCTTGCCATTGCATATCCACCGTCAATCTGCTGCACAGAGAAAGATGTCCTCAAAATGACAGGAATACCTGTATAAAGCAGGATACCAAAAGATGTTCTCAAAATTCCTTTGTTTTCAAACGCATATGTAAATACCCTGAGCTGAAATAAAAAAGAACACTGACTGACTGTTAAAACAATTTTCATTACAAAGAGGCAATCAGATAAATACATGAATGTACAGGATTGGAATCACATGCAGCAAAATACTTTAGCGGGGAGGGAGTGGGGGACACAGTCGAGAGTATCTGTTGAAATGAGTGTTACCGACATCATGCCAGGGCAGGGGGAGCAGCCAGAGGTTGTGTTCCTTATTAGAACTTACAACAGAGGGAAGGTCCTGCAAATACCATCTGGGTAGTTGGGTAGAAATTTAAGAAGTAGGACTCTGGGGTGGTGATCTCAGGATTAATTCAGGGGCCACATGCTTTTGAGCTAAGAGATTGTAAGGTGTAAGGTGAAATGTATGGCTAACAATCTGGTGCGAGAGGGATGGCATCAGGTACACAGATCACTGCATTATTTTCCAGGATAGGTGGGACTGGTGTAAGGAGGATGGGTTACACCTGTACTGAGGGGAGCTAATATTCTGCCAGGGAGTTTTGTTGCAGCATTGCGGAGTTTTCTCATTTGGCATGTGTGTGGAGGAAGGGGATGGGTGGGAACCAGAGGTACAGGTCAGTAAGTAGCATTGAGCAAAAAGTAGAGACGAGGTCGAGAAACCCCATCAAGAAGTCAAGATGGGGCATTGTTAATGAGCACAGTGGCTCCAAGGGGCTGAAGTGTGTTTATTTCAGTGCAAGGTATAGTACAGTTAAGGCAGATGTAATTGTAGCGAATATTACTCTGTGACACAGTAAATTAGCCACTACAAAGATCTGGCTGAGAGAAAGGCAGGGGTGATAGCTAAATGTTCCAGGATTCAGATGATTCAGACAGTCCAGAGGGAGGTGAATGAGGTTGGGGAGCTGCATTGCTCATTAGGCAGAATGTCACAAGGTTGAGGTCATCCAGTAAATTAATGTAGGTAGAAACATAGAAAACATACAGCACAATACAGGCCCTTCGGCCCACAAAGCTGTGCTGAACATGTCCCTACCTTTCAACTACCTCGGCTTTAACCATAGCCCCGTATTCTTCTAACCTCCATGTAGCCATCCAGAGTCTATTAAAAGACCATATCATTTCCGCCTGTACCACTCCACTCATTCACCACTCTCAGCGTAAAAAAAACATACCCCCGACATCTCCTTTGTACCTACTTCCAAGCACTTTAAAACTCTCTCGTGTTAACCATTTCAGCCCTGGGAAAAAGCCCCTGACTATCCATACAATCAATGCCTCTCATTATCTTGTACACTTCTATCAAGTAACCTCTCATCCTCCATCGCTCCAAGAAGAAAGGGCGGAATTCACTCAACTTATTCTCATACGGCATGCTCCCCAATTCAGACAACATCCTTGTAAGTCTCCTCTGCGCCCTTCCTATGGTTTCCACGCCCTTCCTATAGTTAGGTGACCAGAACTGAGCACAGTACTCCATGTAGGGTCTGACCAGGTCCAATATAGTTGCACCATTACCTCTCAACTCTTAAACTCGATCCCAGGATTGATGAAGGCCAATGAACCATATGCCTTCTTAACCACAGAGTCAACCTGAGTAGCAGCTTTGAGTGCCCTATGGACTCAGACCACACCGTCTCGCAACCCTAACCCTCTGTTCCTCCACACTGCCAAGAGTCTTACCATTAATACCATATTCAGCCATCGTATTTGACCGACCGAAATGAAGCACCTCACAATTATCTGGGTTGAACTCCATCTGCCGCTTCTCAGCCCAGATTTGCATCCTATCAATGTCCCATTGTAACCTCTGACAGCTCTCCACACTGATCATAACACACCCAAGTGGGGTCGGACCAAGGTCTTATATAGCTGTAACATGATCTCATAACTCTTGGACTCAATCCCATGGTTGATGATGCCAGCAGGACATACGCCTTCTTAACAACACTGTCAATCTGCAGTTTTCAGTGTCCTATCGAAACAGACTCCAAGATCTCTCAGATCTTCTACACTGCCTAGAGTCTTACCATTTAAATTATATTCTGTCCTCAAATTGGACATACCAAATTAACCACTTCACATTTCTCTTGGTTAAAATCCATCTACCACTTCTCAGCCCAGTCCGGTTTAATCACTGAGAGCCCTCCAGACAAAGCACAGTAACCTCAACCTTGGTATCATCAGTAAGCTTACCACCATTCTACTAATTCATCTGGGTCATTTATAAAAATTTCAAAGAGGATAGGTCCCAGAATCGATTCCTGTGGAAAATCATGGGTCACCGACCACCATGGAGAATATGAAGCATTTACAACCACCCTTTGTTTCTGTGGGCAAGCCAATTCTAGATCCACAAAGCAAAGTCTCCTTGTATTCCATGCCTCCATACAGTCTAAAGGAGCCTTGCATGGGGCAACCTTATCCAATGCCAAAAACAAACATGGTAAAAAGAGGGTTGAACTTCTACAAAGTGAATAGGGGGAATTAGGACAGAACTTAAAAAGCTCAACTTTCAGAGCAGTAATCTCGAGATTACACGCTGTGCCACATATTGGTGAGGATAAAAATAGAATGATGATTCAGATGAATATGTCACTGAGAGGCTGAGGCATGGAGCAAGATTGAAGTTCTTGGATCATTGCTATTTCATCTGTGGTAGAGCGACATGTACAGAAGAGATGGATTCTGAGTTGAGAATTAGAGGACGGAAGTTTAGGGGTAACATGAGGGGGAACTTCTTTACTCAGAGAGTGGTAGCTGTGTGGAACGAGCTTCCAGCAGAAGTAGTTGAGGCAGGTTCGATGTTGTTGTTTAAGGTTAAGTTGGATAGATATATGGACAGGAAGGGAATGGAGGGTTATAGACCGAGTGCAGGTCGGTGAGTCTAGGTGAGAGTCGGGGTTTGGCACGGACTAGAAGGGCCGAGATGGCCTGTTTCCGTGCTGTAATAGTTATATGGTTATATGCTCCTGAACTGGAGGGGAACCAGTATCCTGTAAATTTGTGAGTGATGCGCAGAATAGTGTAAATGTGAGTTGCAGTCACTGTGACCCTGAGCAGGAGATAATACTGTCGCCAATGAGAGCTACTTCGGTAAACGGGATAGACAGGAGTACAGACAAAAGAGAGGAAAGACAATGAGTTTGAACTGCATTTACCTCGATGCAAGTGGCTTGACAGGTGAGGTGGATGCGCTCAGGTGTGACGGGTGCTCGGGACTGCTGGGTCACTTCCTTTCATGTCGCATACAGAATTAATGGCTTTTCATTCCGGTTTGCAGACAATTCGAAGATAGGTGGGGGTTAGGTAGTGTTGAGGAAGCAGGGAATCTGCAGAAGGACAGACAGATTGTGAGAATGGACAAAGAAGTGGCAGATAGAATGTCATGCAGGGGACTGTATAGTCATGTATACAAGCAGTAATGACGTGGGCCTTTTTCTAAGCAGGTTAAAAATTCAAAAACTGTGGTGCAAAGAGACTTGGGAGTCCTCCTGCAGGATTTCTGAAGGTTACCTTGCAGTTTGCAAGATGTTAGGGATAAATTTGTCCTGGTGAGGAAGATAAGGAACGGTAGTGTGAAGGAACTTTTAAAAAGGACGGAGGAGTTGAAAGTATTAGACAAGAGTTCAATGTACATATATGTGCCTATATATAACTCCGATTAATTTTCTTGCCTATTCAACAAATCTGTAAATAATTACTATAACAGAATCAATGAAATTCCATCCACCTAGGACATTCAATCAGAGTACGGAGGGCAACAAACAGTGCAAATGCAAAAAAAACAGAAACAATAATTAAATAATCAATAAATGTTGAGAATATGCGATGAGCTGGCCTTGAAAGTAAATTCGTTGGTTGTGCAAATATTTCAATGATGGGGCAAGTGAAGGTGACTGAAGCTAATTTCATTGGGCTCAAGAGTAAATGTAAGCAGGCTATTTCCACTTTTTCAACCATGGTCTCGGTATTTCTCATCAACCAGTGAGCCTTGTTCTTTCCCCTAAAAGGAACAAGAAGGCCCTGAACTCCTGACATCACACTTTTATAGGTTTTCTACTTGCCAGATGCATCTTTCTTGTCAACCACTGCAAGATCGCGCTTATTAGCTCCTAACTATGTTCTCGTCCTGTTTGGGAACTTAACTTTTTAATGGATTGCATTGTTCACAACAACCATTGAAAATCTATGAGAATTCTGGTTATTGGAGCCAGACTGCTCACCGACAGACAATTCTGCCACTGACCTCCATCATTTCTCAGAAGCAGTCCCAGTGTTGCGCCCTCTCAAGCAGTGTTCATCTCTGTCTTGATGAAGGAAACTTTCTTAAACACATTTCACAAATTCAGCTCCATGCCTTTTACACTATGAAAGGTCCAGTCAATGTGAGAAAGTTAAAATCTCTTTCTAATACTACCTTATGATGTTTACAACTGCTGTCTCTCAACATATCTGTGACTCCAATTCCTGCTGACTGTTAGGGTTTCTATAATACCAAATCCTTATATCTAAGTGGTATTGATAGGGCCTCAACAGACGACTCAGGTGAGAATGATGCTCTCCCTACAGATCATTATTATGTCCTCTGCACTCAAGTGTTAACTCCTCCTCCCCTCATACCTGCATCTTTGTATCCTGGAACATTGAGCTGCCCATTCTGCCCTTCCCTCAGCCACGTTTCTGTTATGGCTGTGATCGGACCACAAGGGGTAGGGACAGAATTAGGCCATTCAACCAAATCCAGTCTGCTTCACCATTCCAGAATGGCCGAGGTTTTTTTTTATCCCTCTTAACGCCATTCTCTAGCCTTTTCCACACAACACATTTATGCACTGATGAATCAAAAATCTATCAACGTTTATTTTATACTGAATGGCTTGGCCTCCACTGCAGTCTGTGGTAATGAATTCCAGTTTCACTACCCACAACCTGAAGTAATTCCTCTTCATTTTTGTTCTAGATGGATATCCCTCTTCTCTGAGACTGTGCACTCTGGTCATAGACGCCTCCACTGTAGGAATAAATTGAATTGAATTGACTTTATTTCTTACATCCTTTACATACATGGAGTAAAAATCTTTACGTTACCTCTCCATCTAAATGTGCAATTATAATAATTGATAATTTCTAATAAAGCAAACAGCAAATGTAATATAGATTACACTTAAATCAGTCTGAATTAATTAGTCTGATGGCCCAGTGGAAGAAGCAGTCCCGGAACCTGTTGGTCCCGGATTTAATGTTGCAGTACCACTTCCCGGATGGTAGCAGCTGGAATAGATTGTGGTTGGGGTGACTTGGGTCCCCAATGATCCTACGGGCCCTTTGTATGCACCTGTCTTTGTAAAGGTCCTGAATCATGGGAAGTTCACAACTGAGATGCGCTGGGCTGTCTGTACCACTCTCTGCAAAGTCCTGCATTTAAGGGAGGTACAGTTCCCATGCCAGTCAGGATGTTCTCAATTGTGCCCATGTAGAAAGTTTTTAGGGTTTTGGGGCTCAAGCTAAACTTTGTACACTGTCCGAGGTGAAACAGGTGCTGTTGTGCCTTTTTCACCACACAGCTGGTGTGTACCCACCACATGAGGTCCATGATGATATGGATGCTGAGGAACATAAAGCTAGTTATCCTCTCAACTCCAGATCCACTGATGTCAATAGTGCCTAGCCCGTCTCCATTCCTCCTGTAATCCACAACCAGCTCCTTTGTTCTTGCGACCTTGAGGGAGAGGTTCTTTTCTTGACACCACTGTGTCAGAGAGATGACTGTTTCTCTGTTGGCCACCTCGTTATTGTCTGAGATAAGGCCACTCAATGAAGAGTCGTTGGCAAATTCAATTAGCAGATGAGAGCTGTGGGTGATGATGCAGTCGAGGGTGTACAGGGAGTAAAGGAGGGGATGCAGAAGACAGCCCTGAGCGGCTCCTGTATTGAGAGTCAGAGGGGTGGAGGTGAGGGAGCCCAATCTTACCACCTGTTGGTGATCTGACAGGAAGTTCAGGATACAGCTGCACAAGACAGTGTCAAGGTCGAGGTCTCTGAGCTTCTTGTCGAGCCTGGGTGGAATTATGATGTTGAATGCTGAACTGTACTCCAAGAACTGCATTCTCGTACAAGCAATCTTCTTCTCCAGATGTGTAAGGACGGTGTGTAGAACAGTGGCTATTGCGTCATATGTTGATTGGTTGTGTCAGTAGATGAATTATAGGGGGCCCAGTTTGGGTGGTAGCAAACTGCAGATGTAATCCTTGACCAGCCTCTCAAAGCATTTGCTTGTTATTGCGGTGACTGTGAAAGGACGCCAGTCGAGGCATGTTACCTTGGTCTTTTTTGGTACAGGGACAATGTGGATAATTTGAAGCAGGAGGGCACTCTATACTTGTAGAAGGAGAGATTAAACATCTTCTCGACATCCACTCTATATTAGTATTTCAATATTCAACAGTCCTCAATGAAATTCCCCCTATTTCTAATCAACTCCAGTGAGTACAGGCCTAGAGCCACCAATCACTCCTCAAGCATTAACATTTATTTTCACCAATCAATCCCGTGAATTTCTTTAGATCCTTTCTAACGCCAGGATATCTTTTTTGAGATAACGGGCCCACAACTGCTCATAATACTCCAAGTGTGGTCTGACCAATGCCTTGTATACCTTGTATGCCTTGTATGCCTCAGCATTAAATTTTGCTTTTGTATACTTGTCCTCTTGAAATGATTGATAATATTTGATTTGTCTTCCTTACCACAAACTCAATCTGCAAGGTAACCTTTAGGAATCCTACAGGAGGACTCCCAAGTCTCTTTGCACATCCGCTTTTTTGAATTTTTAACCTGCTTAGAAGACAGCCTACACCATTACTGCTCATAAGCATGACCATACAGTTCCTGGCATCTGGCACTTCTTTGTCCATTCTCTGAATCTGTCTGTCCCTCTGCAGATTCACTGCTTCTGCAACACCACCTGTCCCTCCACCTATCTTAGAATTGTCAATCACAACCTCCATTTCCATCACATCATCAGTCAGGAACTGCAGCTACTGCAAATTCCCTCATATGAAGTTATTGGTGACACCGACCAACTCCCTGATCTCCCAGATTCTCAGGCAAAAAATGTCTCTGCCACAGCTGTCATTGCAGCTATGCAACAGGGAGAGGGATTCTGAAGAAAACCTCTGAAATTTGACTTTGCAGAGTACACCTCACCTCAGATGCCATTTCTCTGATTCACAGTCTGACTTGTTTCTTGCTTCCTATATGTTTTTCCAATGTCCTGTCCAATTTTAGCTTCCTAAATCTGACATATGACTCCTCCTACTTTTTTAAACAAATACAATATCTTTTATCTTCCTGAATTCCTGAAAGTCCCTGTCATTCTCTACCTTCCTAACAGGGACAGGGAAATCCGAAATTCTGACCGGCTGGACTGTGAGTGACTCTGACATGTCAGATGGACTGAACGGGAACATTGACTCCCAGACTACCCTCTAAGATTCCTTTCCAATTCTCATGTAACTTGCCATCCACAAACTTACATTCATCGACCTGTAGGTCTATCCTTATCAATAACCATCTGAAACCCTTCAGATTTATAATCCTTAAATCTTTCCCAATTAAACTGCAAACATCTCTATAGGCTTATTACCAAGACTAAGTGAAGTATATACCCCTCCCTGGTGAGCATCTAGATGCTGTTTCAGGAAACGTTTCTGAACACACCTAACAAATAAAGCTCCATCCAAGCCTCAGGCAATAAGGGAGCCCTAGTAATTCTGGGGAGATTAATCGCCTCAGTACAGCAACTCTATTGATATTTAATCAGATCATAACCTGCTGACATATCTGTTAATCTCTCTCACTGTCTGTTGGTAGGCCTACAGTTTCATCCCATTACAGTGATTGCACCTTCCGTATTTCTGACTTCTACCTACATTGTCTTACTGTATGAGAATCTTGGAGGACCTCAACTTTGTGACATTCTGCCTGATCAGCAGTGCAGCTCCCCAACATCGTTCACCTCTCTCTGGACTGTTTGAATCATCTAAATCCTGGAATGTTTAACCATCAGTCCCCCCCTTCTCTCAGCCCGATCTTTGCAATGGCTAACCCACTGTTTCACATAGTAATCCTATCTCCAAGTATGTCTGCCCTAACTTTTCCACACCCTTCCAGAATCACAAGACAGGGCAACAAAATCCTGATTGGGTAACATGCATCCAAGTCCTGTTATCTCCAGCCATAAACCAAACATTGCTGCTACAGAGAAACCGTTACTCCAGCGGTGAACATTACAGAAAAAAATTACATTAGCAGCAAATGCTCACAGCTAATTACAATAGGAAGCATCCTCTCCATATCCACCCTATCTATTCTTTTCAACATTCGGTAAGTTTCAATTAGATGAACCGTATTTTTCTCAATTCCGGTGAGTACATCCGAAGGTTGCCAAACGTTCCTCATATGTGAACCCCTTCATTCCCGTAATCATCCTCGTGAACCTCCGCTGGACTGTCTCCAATGACAACACATTCTTTCTAACATATGAGACCCAAAACCATTGTCACTCCAAGTGAGGCCTGGCTAGTGGCATATAAAGGCACAGAATTATCTCTTTGCTTTTGTATTCTGTTCCCCTTGAAATAAATGCCAACATTGCATTTACCTTCTTTACCACAGACTCTGCCTATGAAATAACTTTTTTTGATGTCTTTCATGAGGACATCTATGTCCCACTGCACCTCTGATGTTTGAACCTTCTCCCCATTTAGATAATAGTCTGCACTATTGCTCCTTTTACCAAAATTCATTTGCATAACTCTCCCAACACTATATTCCATCTGCCACTTTTTTGCCTATTCTTCCAACTTCTCTAAGTCCTGCTGCAAACACTTTGCTTCCTCAGCATTACTTACCCCTCCACCTACCTTCATATCATTTGCAAACTTTGCCACAGACCCTTCAATTCGATTATCTAAATCATTGATAAACAATGTGAAAAGTAGCAGTCCCAACACAGAACCCTGAGGAACACCACCAGTCAGTGGCAGCCAACCACAAAAGGCCTCTTTAATTCTCACTTTCTGCCTCCTGCCTGTCAGCCATTCCACTGTCCATGCGAGTATCTTTCCTGTAATGCTCTAGGATTTTATCTTGTTATGCAGCCTAATGTGTGGCACCTTATCAACACCTTCTGAAAATCCGACTAAGTGACATCCACAATTTCCACACTGCTTGTTACTTCCTTAAAGAATTCTAACCGATTTATCAAGGAAGATTTCCCTTCATAGAAATTATGCTGACTGTGACATATTTTATCATTAGTTTCCAAGTACCTCGAAACCTTACCCTTAATAAGACTCCAACAATTTTCCAACCACTAGGGTTAGGTTAACTGGCCTTTTTTTTTTTTTTTTTTTTTTTTTTTTGCCTTTCTACCTTCTTAAAGAATGGAGTGACATTTTCAATCTCCCAGTCCTCTGGGACCATGCCAGAATCAAGTGATGCTTGAAAGATCATGACCGTTATCTCATCAGCAACCTCTCTCAGGAATCTGAGATGCAGTCTCTCTGCTCCTGGTCACTTACCCACCTCAAATCCTCTGAGGTTGCCTAGCAGTTTTTGTTTTCTTTTATTAACAATGGCATTTACTCCTGCTCCCTGACACTCACAGATCTCTGGAACATAGCTAGTATCTTCTACAGTGAAGACAGATGTGAAGTCCTCATTAAGTTCATCTTCTACTTTTTGTCCCCCATTTTTATCTCACCAGCATCATTTGCCATTGGTTTAATATCAATCGTCACCTCCCTTTTACTCTATATATAACCCAACAAACGTGTGTATCCTACTTTATAGGTACTCCTGTCAATGTGAGATCATCCTTTTCTGTGCAACATAGCTATCCTGCACCTTGTGCAATATTCCCAGAAACCTCAGCCACCTTTGCTCTGCTGTAATCCCTGCTAGTATCAACCTCCAATTCACCTGGGCAAGGTCCTCCCTCATGTCTCTGTAAATCCCTTTATTCAATTGGGATACCGATATATGTGAGTAATGCTTCACCCTCTCAAATTGCAGTATGAATTCAATCATATTATGATAACTGCCTCCTAAGGAGTTCCTTCACATTAAGCTCCCTTATGATATCGGGGCTATTACTCGACATGCAGTCCAAAGTTAGGTTTTCACCGAGCAGGCTCAAGCACAAGCTGCTCTAAAAGCCATCTCATAGGCATTCAACAAATCCCCTCTCCTGTGATTCAACACCAACCTGATTTTCCCAATCCCCTTGCATATTGAAGTCTCCAATACAATTGTGTCATTACCCTTATCATCAGAATAAAAATCAGTTTGTTAACATAGCAGCAGCCGTTCAATTCAATACATAAGATAGAAGAAGAAAAATAAATAAATAAATAAATAACAGTATAGGAAAACTGATTAGATTAACATCATGCAAAAACACAGAAATAATATATATTTAAAAAGTGAGGAAGTGTCTAAGGGTTCAAAGTCCATTTAGGAATTGGGTGGCAGAGGGGAAGCTGTTCCTGAAACACTGAATGTGTGCTTTCAGGCTTCTGTACCTCCTACCTGGTGGAATTATTTAGAAGAGGGCATGCCCTGGGCACTGGAGGTCCTTATTATTTGATGCTGCCTTTCTGAAACAGTGCTCCTTGAAAATCTTCTGGGTACATTGTAGGCAAGTACCCAAGACGGAGCTGACTCAACTTACACCCTCAGCAACTTCTTTCCGTCCTGTACATTAGCACCTTCCCCACCCCACCACCCCCCAGCCCTTACCAGACAGTGGTGCGGCCTGTCAGAATACTCTCCACGGTACACCTATAGACATTTTTGAGTGTATTTGTTGACATACCAAATCTTTTTAAATTCAAAATTATGTATAGCTGCTGTCTGGCCTTCTTTGTAAATGCATCAATATGTTGTGACCAGGTTAGATTCTCTGAGATCTTGACTTCCATGAACTTGAAACTGCTCAGTCTCTCCATTTCTGATCCCTCTATGAGGATAGGTATGTGTTCGTTCGTCATACCCTTCTGGAAGTCCACAATCAGCTCTTTCGTCTTATTGACATTCAGTGCCGGGTTGTTGCTGTGGCACCACTCCACTAGCTGGCATATCTCACGCCTGTAGGACCTCTCATCACCACCTGAGATTCTACCAACAATGATTATATCATTAGCAAATTTATAGATGTTATTTGAGCTATTGCTAGCCACACAGTCAAGAGTAGAGAGAGAGTAGAGCAGTGGGCTAAGCACACACCCCTGTGGTGCACTCATGTTGAGTGTCAGCAAAGAGAAGAGGTTATCACCAATCCGCACAGATTGTGGCTTTCTGGTGAGGAAGGGACAGAGGCCCAGGTTCTGCAACTTCTGAATCAGGATTATGGGAATGATGGCTTTAAATGCTGAGCAATAGTCTTGTCATCGGTGTTTGTGTTGTCCAGGTGGTCCAAAGCCATGTGACGAGCCATTGAGATTGCATCTGCCTTTGAACTATTGTGGCTATAGGCAAATTTCAATGGATCCAGGATCTTGCTGAGCCAGGAGTTCAGTCATGTCATGACCAACCTCTCAAAGCATTTTATCACTGTAGATGTTAGTGCTACCAGACCATAGTCATTAAGGCAGCTCACATTATTCTTCTTAGGCACTCATATAATTGTTGTCTTCTTGAAACAAGTTGGAACATTTGCCCGAAGCAGTGAGAGGTTGAAAATGCTCTTGAATACTCCCACCAGTTGGTTGGCACAGGTTTTCAGAGTCCTAGAAGGTACTCCATCGGGACCATCCACTTTGCGAGAGTTCACTCTCTTTAAAGACAGCTTAACATTGGCCTCTGATACAGGAATCTTCCTCCTTGCCCTCCAAACTTCCTAACATATTTATGCATGCAGCACTGTCTCTGAGTCCAAATCTTTCCCCTTTGGTAAATACTGAAGCAAAGTACTTATGATGTATTTCACTCATATTCTGCACATCCAAGCAAATGATTCTCTTTTTATCCTTGAGGTGTCCTACCCTCTCACAAGTTACCTTAAGATTCACCTTAATTCTACTTGCCAATGACTTTTCATGGCCCCTCTTGGCTTTCATAAATTTCCTTTTTCAGTTTTTTTTCTGAAATCTGTATAACCTTCATATACTCCATTTGATCCTAACTTCCAAAACTTGACATACTTTTCCTTTTCCTTCTTGACTAAATTTATCACTTCTGTGGGCATCCAAGTTTCTCTTCTCTTTCCATCCCTGTCCCTCCCTCCAAGAGGAATATACCTTTCCTGTACTTTACTTTTATACTTTATACTTTATTATCGCCAAACAATTGATACTAGAGCGTACAATCATCACAGAAATATTTGATTCTGCTCTTCATCCTACCTGGAGTACAAATCGATAGTAAATATTAAAAATTTAAATTATAAATCATAAGTAGAAAAGGGAAAGTAAGGTAGTGCAAAAAAACCGAGAGGCAGGTCCGGATATTTGGAGGGTAGGGCCCAGATCCGGATCCACAGAGATCAATTGCAAAGAGATGTACTCTGTGCAATTGATCTTTAAACTCTATCCCCATGTCTGATATGGATTTTCCAGAAGAAAAGTTATTTCCAATTAACCCTTCTGAGTCCCTGCATAATGCCCTCATAATTTGCCTTCTCCAATTAAAATTATCCCATCCTCATCTATAACTATCTTGAAAGTGAGGGAGTTGTGGTCTCTGTCAGCTAACTGCTCACCCAGTGAGAGGGCAGTCACCTGAATAGACTCATTACCCAACACTAGATTGTAGAACAATCCCATTAGTTAGATTGCACCCTTCATGTTCTTGCATTCTACCCAAATGGACTCAACGTTTGAACCCTCCTCTAGTTCTCCCTTGAGTGCAGCTGTAATATTGTCCCCGACTGGTAGTCCAACTCACTTCTCTTTTACCTCCTTCTCTATCTTTTCAAAAACTTCAAAAGCCTGGTAGATTAATCACGCAGCCCTGCCCATCTCTCAACAAAGTCTCTATAATGGCCACAACATTGTAGTTCCATGTACTGATCCATGTTTTATGTTATTGATCTTTATCCATAACATTCCTGACATTGAAATACACACCACTGAAACTATGTGTCTCAGAATACCTGTTAATATGATTTTGCCTGGCCATACTTTCACTGATATCTACCTTCGGGTCCATCCTTCACTTACTGACCTGGTGTTCCATTTCCCAGAACCCTGCAAAACTAGTTTAAACCCTCTGAAAACTCCCAGCCAGCATATTAGTTCCCCTCCAGTTCAGGTGCAACCCGTCCCTGTTCTACAGATTAGTCCTTGATGAGTAAAAAGTTCCAATGATCCGAGCGTGAACCCTGCCCCCTGCACCATCTCCTCAGTCACTCATTCAAATATGCTACAAACCCATTCCTAGCTACACTCGCCCATGGCACCAGGAGTAATCCAGAAATTACTACCTTCTCTTCACCCTATTTCCTGTCTCTATATGCTCAGTCTGTAGAACCTCATCCCTTTTTTGGCAATGACATTGGTGCCATTATGCACCACGAGCTCTGGCTGTTCACTCTTCCCCTTGAGAATATCCCGCAGCCACCCTGATACATCTGGACCCGAGCACCCGGGAGACAACACAGCATCCTGGAGTCTCTATTGTGTGCACAGTATCTCCTGTTTGTACCACTAACTATCCAGTTCCCAATCACTAAAACACTGCATGAGTTTACGTTTCCCTGCCACAAGGGAACCACCAGGGTTTCAATATCTCATTTATAACTTTAAAAAAAAAATAATTGAATCACTACTACTACTACTACGTCAACTCAGGCCTAGGGGGCCGGCGACGGGCACTTCTCCCTCTCCCTCATCAGTCTGTTCAGTTCATCTACTCTAGCCACGCCACTGTCTTCTCGGAGCGTGTTGGCCATAGTCTTGGGAGGGTGCCCAGGGTTCATCCTCCCGTGCTTGGGCTCCCATATGATGACTGGGCTGGCAGATAGCTTGGGGTGGTGTAGACAGTACCCCACTAGTTGCAGTCTTCTCGCCTCAATTTTAGTGGTGAGCATCGGTAGGTTGTTATAGAGCTCGAAGTTCATCATGTGCTGTTGCCAACTCACGTCAAGAGTCATCCGGAGCATTCGTGTATCGCAACCATCTAGATACTTTCACATTGTCTTGGTGAGTGTCCACGTCTCACATCCATACATGAGAGTTGACTCTATAACTGCAATGAAAATCCTCTTTTTCAGCCCTCTGGTCAGATTCGACTTCCAGATTTCCTTCATGTCATTCACAGCCCTCCACGCCAGTGCCTTCCATATCTTTATGTCTTTCTTTATGTCATTGAATCAGGTACAGGTAAATATTACCAAAATTTTTGGTGGACTCATGCTGACTGGCGAATAGTCGGTGACTGCATCGGTTTCCTTCCAGAGACTAAAGGCGAGTTGGGTGGTCCGTTCACTGGCCACAAGGTACTGTCCTTTGTGTACCTGGGAAAGAGGAGGAAAGTGGCGATATGAGGTAATGCAGTTCCTGTGGATATGGTCAGGGCCAAACCAATAACAGCTATTTCCTGCAGAGACAGAGCCCAAGTTCACGGTCAGAATGCGAAGTTCGGTCTAGGATGAAGAGCAGCGAGAGCCAGTGCCTGATTCCGGGAGCAAATCTCAGCGATCCCAGGACCAGTGGAGTTGTCAAATTGTGGCCGGTTGGGAATATTTTGCTGTAAATGTGATTACACTCACAAATTGCGGTATTGCCATTGTGTGCTGTCCTGGGTCTGGGGAGGAGCTCTGAGTGGAACTGCAATTATACCTTATTGCAGACCGCACTGGTTTCATTCCAGAGATCAAAGGCAAGATAGATGGTGTGTTCTCAGGCCGCAAGATACTGATCTTTGTGTACATGGGTGACAGATGGAAAGAGGCCTCTTTCCTAATTCTATACACTCAGTACGTAGGATCTCTTCTCAGTTTTTGACAATGACATTGGTGTCAATTTGCAACAGGACCTCTGGCTTTTCACCCTTCCTCTTGACAATATCCTACAGCTGCACCTCTACACCCTGGACTCCAGCACCAGGGAGACAATACACCATCCTTGTGTTTATTTTGCTGCTACAATATCTTCTGCCTGTCCCCACTAACTACTGAGTCTCCTGTCACTACCACACTGCCTGACTTTTACTTTCCCTGCCACAGGGGAACCACCAGGGTTCCTTCGTCTCGTTTTGAACTTAAAGAATTCATAGAATCAGGTACAGGCAAAAGTTTCCAAAAAGTGTTAGTGGACTTAGGCTGACTGTCTGAGAACCTCACTTAAAAACTGCTATGCTCTTGACATTGGAGATCACGGAGATCAGGCCCACAGGCCAAGTGTTACATGGAGCAAATAGAAGGTGACCACATCGGTTTCCTTCCAGAGTCCAAAGGCGAGCTGGATGGTGCAGGCACTGGGTGTAGGACACTGTTCCTTGTGTACATGGGTGACATCTATATATGGACTACAGAAAAATTAGTCATAAAGTTTAACCATAAGGCATATGTAAATATGAGTGCTATAGTCAAGTGGGTAATTGTGATTGCCAAAGACAGGTTGAGAAGGATATTCCTGATAATGATAACATTGATCCCAAGAGACTTTGTCAATACTTTAGTTGTAAAAGAAATGCTAAGTGGGAAGTTAATTGTATTTGGAATAACAGTGGGGTATTAGATTATGCAGAGAAGGACATAGCGGATACTCTCAATTCTTATTTTGAAAAAGTGTTCACCTGCAAAGACGTTAGCAATACGCCTGTAGTTTAGAGAAAGTTCCTTAAAGTGACTCAGGATCTTAGAAAGTGAAAAGGCTGAAAGTTAATAAATCTCAGTGTCAGACAACATATATCCAAGGGTACTTAAATTAGTCTATGATTGAAAACACAAAGGCCTAACAAGAATTATTCAGAATTCTCTTAAGATTGGTAAAATCCTGAAGGTCTTGAAATAGGCTAACATTTTACTGGTATGTAAGAAGGGTGACTGTGCTGACCCTTGTAACTATGGACCAGTAAGTTTAACGTGTATTGTGGGTAAGATAAGGGAAACATTAATAAAGAACGAGTTGTAAAATCATCTGATACGACCAGGCATGCAGCTAGTGGGAGTATAGTATCCTTGTCAGGTTGACCTGCCAGTAACTAGTGATAATCCGCAGGGGTTGGTGTTGGGACCAATTCTTTTTATGCTGTACATAACGATTTAGATGATGACATAGATGTCTTTGTTGCCAAGTTTGCAGATGATACAAAGATTGGCGGAGTGGCAGGTAGTGTTGAGGAAACAGGTAGGATGCAGAAGGACTAAGACAGATTAGGAGAATGGGTACGAAAGTGGCAAATGAAATATAATGTTAGAAAAGGCACGGTCAGGTACTTTGGTAGTTGAAATAAATGTGCGAACTATTTTCTATACGGGGAGAAAATCCAAAAATCAGAGATGCAAAAGGACTTGGGAATCCTTGTGCAGAACACCTTAAGGGTTAACTTGCAGGTTGAGTCGGTGGTGAGGAAGACAAATGCAATGTTAGCATTCATTTCAAGAGGTCGAGAATACAAGAGCAGGGATGTGAAACATCCACTGTACCTCTTCCTATAGATGCTGCCTGGCCTGCTGCGTTCACCAGCAATTTTTTATGTGTGTTGTTCATTATTTTGCCAACTGAAATATTTCTCAATTTCTTTTGACATTTGAGATGCTCATTAAAGACTATTAGATCACCAACATCACACACAAAATGCTGGAGGAACTTGGATTTCCAGCATTTGCAGATTTTCTCATGTTTATACAATCTACGCAGTTTTATCTCCTGCATCCATTCATCTACCTATTTTGAGTACTGTATTTATTCCTGTAGCCGGTTTGCCTCTTCCTTTGCAGATTGGAAAATTTCTTCTCAATTTCTTTTGTCCTTTGACGAGATTTGAGATGCCCATTAAAGACTGTTACATCACACAAAATGCTGGAGGAATCAGCAGAGTTCAGTGTGTTGCCTTGGATTTCCAGCATCTGCAGATTTTCTCCTGTTTGTACATCAGCAACATGCTCATTTGACTGGTTCCATGCTGATCTCGGTTTCTCTATTGTATATTTGTCCGAATTTGTGTTTGTATGTTTTGAATTGTATTAACTTTATCAATTACATCCTTCATACATAAAGAGTAAAAATCTTTGTTACGTCTATGTCTCAATGTGCAATGTGCAATTTATAGTAATTAATAATAAATAGAATGCACAATAGGACAGTCACTATAAAATAGAAACACAATTGTACAGTTGTTCCGTATGTGTGTGTGTGTGTGTGTGTGAGAGAGAGAGACAGAGAGAGAGACAGAGACGGAGACAGCCTATGTGTGTGAGAGACTGAGAGTGAGTGTGTGTATCACCAGGAAGAAGCTGAAGGACAGTTCAAAATGGGAAACTGCAGGGACAGAGGTAGGGATCGATCGGTCAGTGTAGTTGGTCTCCGTTCAGAGATGAATAATTAGCCAACAAAAAGATGAAATCTGTAAATATAGCTGCTCCGTGACAAAGCTCAGCCTTTGAAATTACAGTAAATCTATCGGTTGATTTCCACCAGAGGCACTGCTGAGGTAATGCCAAAGAGTTTTGATGTATTTGTCTCCAATCGCTCCAATATTTACACCAGAGACAATGGTATTGAATTGAAGTGTTTTTTCAAGCAACTGTAACTGAGCAAGTTAGTGAGGTGTATAACCGTATCTCTGGAGACAGATCCTCTGTATAAATCAGGGCTGTTTGAATGCATCAGCTGTCTGCCGGAGCTGTGAATACAGGAGCAACGAAAATCACAGATTCGCACTGAAATGGTGTATCCAGTCATCTGGCGGATAGAAGACGTTTACTTTCCTTTTATTTCAGCCTTTGGCATTCCTGGTAAGCCGCAGTGTCAGCTGTCGTGGGCGGATGTTGAAGTTTAATTCCAATGTTGTGATTGATTCTGCCGCTGGTTTAAACTGTCACATTCCAGTCCCGGTATTCGGCATTTCAGGAATGGAGTGGAAACACCGGGACTATAGATGCTGGGATTTGGATCTAAAATCAAATATCTGCAGGAATCCAGCGAATCGGCCAATTTCTGTTGGACTGAGTGGGTCAGGCAGCGATTTGTGATCACAAGGGGATGTTCGTATCTCTGTATTTTTGGTCTTGTAGGAGCTGCACTGCATTTGCAAATATTGTGTTTATAAGGGTGATTCATCAATTGATTGTCTGCATTTTTATGTGAGCAGTTTTCAGAGTTAGGTGCATTGACTGATAGTAACACTTTAGCAAATGTGAGGAGTTCCGTGTTGTAAGACGAAACTGTTATGGATTTTTAATAAATGTCTACAATATGACGGTGTGCAAAGCAGAAAGAAGCCGTTGCTAAGCCAATTAATAAGATGTGGTGCTTCATCGTTATCAATACTGTAAAATGTATTCTATTACACCTACATCTGACTCTGTTACAGACATCTGACTACGGCACCGAGTTTGCTGCTCGATATTGAACTACTCTCCCCTGTTTGTCTTTGATGGACTCAGCGGAAAGCGTCATGTCTGTCTGTGAGGTTGTGTCAGACTGCGCTGTATCTGTTGGAATAGGAAACAAACTCGGGGAATGCCGGAAAAAGTAAGCCCCAAGCAGCTTGTATGGAAAGAGAAACCAGTTAATACTCGTGTCAGGGGTATCTCTGAGAACAGTTCTGAGGAGAGATACTTTAACTGTTTTTCCACGTATTCTGTTTTACCTGTATCAGTGTTTCCAGCATTTCCTTGTTTTTTGTTCCGTCCTTCGGCTGTTCTGTCGCTGACAGGGATCGCCATGGAAGTTAATGATTGTCTGATGGAAGAATCCCACCATCAGCGTCCGGATTCATTCATTTCATCCAGACGAGACGCGGCAAGCGCCGGTAGAAAATGTTCCATACAGTATTGTCTCAGGAGGTTGTTACCCAGTTTTAGATTTACGCTGCCACTTTGCATTCCGCTCATCAGTAAGGAATCCGTATCCAGATGATATTGAATTTATTTTACTGTGTAAACTCATTCTCTGTCCCGCCGCTCTGCGCCCTCTCTCGACCCTCCCACCGCTAAATGTAACAATAAAGTGGAAATATTACAGGATCCCCTCAAACTGCTGCATTGGCTTCTGTTCAGTGTATTCTCAACTTGCTGTTCCCTGTCTCTCTTCCAGCGAACTTGGTGGCGATTGTGATCCTGTCCCGGGGAAAGTGCGGTCTCTCCAAATGTGTCACTCGCTACCTGGTGGGAATGGCAGCGGCCGATCTCCTGGTCGTTATCTCCGATCCGCTGATGAAGTGGACTGCTGGGGTTTATTTTCCCCGATCATTCCTGCGAATCACTCCTGTGTGCAGACTTGGTCTATGGTTGATTTTTGCGAGCACTGCGACCTCAGTCTGGCTGACTGTCGCTTTCACCGTCGATCGATTTGTGGCTATTTGCTGTGAGAAGCTGAAAACAAAATATTGCACCGAGAGAACGGCGGCTGCGGTTATCGGGACAGTGAGTGTGCTGGCCTGTCTGGAGACTGTCCCCGGGGGCTTTATGTACGGGGCTGGAGAAATAATTCATGGTGTTCCCTGGGATTGTGTTCTGACACCGAGCTTCACAAACTCTCCTTCATGGGCCGCATTTGACATGTTTGACCTCATTTTAACCCCTTGTTTCCCATTTTGTCTGATGTTGCTGTTCAATATTCTGACTGTCAGGCGGATTCCAGCAGCCAGTCGAGCCCGCAGGAGGCTCCGGGGACAAAAGAGTGGAGAGAATGACAAGGACCGGGAGATGGAGAACCGACGCAAATCCATCGTTTTGCTCTTCAGCATCACCGGTAGTTTCATATTGTTGTGGGGAACACTGGTGGTATTTTCTATCTATAGTCGGATTACAAATAGTTTTGTTTATTCTGTCACTGATCCCCGTTACGTAACACAACACACATCGGAAATGCTGCAGATTCTCAGTTCCTGCAGCAACACGTGTATTTACTCCGTGACTCAGAGCAAATTCCGAGTGGAACTAAAGAATGCGGTGAAATACCCACTGAATCGGATTTTGAAACTCATGAAACATTAGAAATAAATGCTGTAAAGTTTACAATTCAGCTGCCTCAGCAGGCCAGGCAGTATCTATGGAAAAGAGTACATTGTCGACGTTTCGGGCCGAAACCCTTCATCAGAGTCCTGTCAACTGTTTACTCTTTTCCATTCTGTGTGTGTGTTGCCTTTGGGTTAAAGCTGTTTACAGCTGATCCCGACGGCATCACTGGCCTCACCATTCCAGAGAAATCCCCTTTGCGCCTCACGTCCCGCCCTGTTAAAATGAAGCTTGAGGTGAACCTGTTTCCCCTGTTTCCCGGTTCTGACAGAATTGCCTGATCTTGGAGCATAGTTTCGTCTCTATCAATCACTCCCGCTCCTGTCAAAACCCGTCCTGTCGTTCACCCTCTTTCCCCCGTCCTTCTTTACCTGTAGGTTCTCTTTCTCACTGCCATCTTCAACAATCTTCCTGCAGGAGAATTTTCCTGTTTTACAATTGAAGACAAAGTACCGTTACCTTCCCTTGTCTCTGTGTGAGAGACAGAGAGAGAGACAGACAGCAAGAGAGAGGGAGAGAAAGTGAGCGCGAGGCTGAGGGCGCGAACGAGACCCCGAATGAGACATCGCGAGGGGAGATAGAGAGAGAGAGAGAGAGAGAGAGAGAGAGAGAGAGATAGTGAGAGAGAGAGTGTGTGGATAGAGAGAGACAGAGAAATAGTGAGTGTGTCTGTGTGTGTGAGTGAGAGAGAGAGAGAGAGAGAGCGCTAATGAGACATCAGGAAGAAGTGAGCACCAGGGTTGAGGGCGAGAAGGAGACAGCGAATAGGACATCGCGAGAATGAGGGCGCGTGGAATTGGGCGCAAGGGAGCGCGCGAGGGTTACGGGCGCGAGGCAGATGACGCGAGGGTGAGCGCGAGAGAGAGGGTGTGTGGGAGAGACAGAGAAAGATTGAATGAGAGAGAGAGAGATAGTGAAGCCATTGAGACATTGTGAGTGAGACAGGGAGATAGAGAGAGGGAAGAGGCTGCATTATATTGTCAGATCTGTGTTTCCCCTCCATCACTGAGATTGGCTTGTTTAGTGAATGATAAGTATTATTTTGAATTATGTACTGCTGCTTCTGTAGAATTTTATTCTTTCTGTATTAAAATCGTCCGAGTTCTAACAAAGTGTTTTGTTTCAACACGTGTGCGGGCTCCTTTGTGAACGCGTAAATCAATACTGTTATCTGAATCAAAAAAAAATACAGTGAATGAATTTTAATACAATTTTCATTACAAAGAGGCTATTTGAAGGCACATGAATATACAGAGATTGAATGCAAAGAATCACATGCAGCAATCAGTTTAGCCGAGGTGAGGGGTGGTAATAAACAGGAGTATCTGTGGAAATGAGTGAGATTGCAGGAAGGTACGTTACCTCGACCATGTCAGGGACAAGGATGTCTCTCAGAAGGTACAGGCCATTCTGAAAGGGCAGGGCGAGCAGCCAGAAGTCGTGATCCTTATTAGAACTAACAACAGAGAGACAAGGTTCTTCAAATAGTATTCAGGGGGTTAAGAATTAGAAAAGCTGGGGTGGTGATTTCAGGATTTCTTCAGTTGCCACATGCTTTCAAGGAAAGATATGGTAATTTGGTACACTTAAATGAGTGGCTAACAATCTGGTGCAGGGGGGAATGCATCAGGAAGACAGATCATTGGGCTGTCTTGCAGAATAAGTGGGTCTGGTGTAAGGAGGATGGGTTACAGTGACGGGGAACTAATATTCAGACAGGGAATCTTGCTGGAGCTACCCTGATGGTTTTTATCATGGGGCATGTGGAGGGATTGTTTGGATCCAGAGCCACAGGTCAGTAGGTAGCATTGAGCAGAAGGTAGAGGTGAGGTCAAAGAACCCCCAAAGGAAGTAATGATAGGGCCACATTATTGAGCAGAGTGGTACCGCAAGGCAGAAATGAGTTTATTTCAGAGTAGAGTGTAGAACAGTGAAAGCAGGTGTACTTAGAGCCTGGATTAGTAATGTCACAGTGATTCATCCATTACAGAGATCTGGTTGAGAGACGGGCAGGACTGGTATCTGAGCATTCCAGGATTTATATGATTCAGACAGTCCAGAGGGAGATAAGAGAGGTTGGGGAGCTGTACTACTGATCAGGTAGAATGTCACAAGTTTGAGGTCATCCCAGAGGCTCATCCAGTAAGACAATGTGGGTAGAGTTCAGGAATAAGAAAGGTGAAATCACTGTGATGGGATTATACTGTCGACCTTACAATAGCCAGTAAGAGAGAGGAAAAGATGAGTCAGCAGGTTATGGTCTAATGTAAAAACAATAGGGTAGCTGTAGTGGGTGAATAATCTTCTCCGAATGACAGGGACTCCTTTACCACCTGAGGCTTGGATGGGGCATTATTTGTGAGGTGTGTTCAGGAAGGTTTCCAGAAACAGTGTATAGATGGTCCACCAGTGAGCGGGTATATTTGGCGTAGTATTGGGAAATGAGCCTAGCAAGATGATTGGAGATTCATTGGGAAAAAAAAATTAAGGGTGATAATGCAGAAAGTTCTAAGATGGTTATTGATAAGGATAAAAGTGGACCTGCAGGTGGATAGATGTAAGTTTGTGGAAGTTTAATTACAGCAGAATTGGACACGAATCATAGAGAGTAGTCTGCGAGCTGATGTTACTGGATGGAGCTAATGTTAAATGATGTCTGACATGCGAGCGTCACTAACAGTCCAGCCGGCCAGAATTCAGGAGTTCCCTGTTTCTGTGAGGGAGCTGGAGAAGGACAGGGACACTCGGGAACAGAGGGTGATGACAATTTGTTTAAAAATGCAAGAGGAGTCATGTTTAAGGTTGAGGAAGATGAAATTAGACAGGGTCTTTGAGGGCCATACCAGAAGCAAGAAACAAGTCACACTGTGAATCAGGAGAGTGAACAGTGACCAGAAAATTAACACATTGAGTTTAATGCCTGGAGCCAGACTTAGCATGCGAGGTAGAAGATGAACATATTGCATTGGTGTTCACAAAGCAAAAGGATATGGAGGACAGCGTGATCAGAAAGGGGGTATGGTGATATTCTCTGGCATGTTGATACTAAAGAGGAGGGGCTGTTGGGACTCTCAGACCATTTAGATGGGTAAATCCTATGGGTTATTTTGTCCTTTGGGATACACAGACCACATGCTGTTAAATATGATGTTTAAACTGCTGGCACCATACTGTAAGAAGACAGATCTTAACAGTATCTGGCCCATAATGCAAGGGGAAGGGGAGAGTCTGTGTCTGGTGTAAACATGCCCTGCATATGTGACTGCTCAAGAAAGGCAGCAGTTGAATACAAGGACAGTGAACTTTACAATATCTAGACCTTCACTACCAGGACACAGGCCTATAATACTCACAGGACTGTGCAGTGAGTACACGGGCCTGTACATACCCAGCACTGTACTCCACCATTAAACACTTGTACAACACAGGCACTTCAAGGACAGACACCTGTACAACCCTGATAGTGGACTGCTATTCACAGACACTATCCATCCCCTCCCTCCCACTGAGCATCTCTCAGGATGTAACAGAGAGTTGTTAAAGTTGAACTTTGAATTATGTGTGTTTCAATTTTCAAAAGATTTGGAAATGCCACCAGCAGAAAGAGAAATATGGTTGTAGGCAGGTTATGGAAAGTTGTAAAAGCAACTGTGTAATGTGTGACTGTCATTTCCCCAAAATTGACAGATTATCTTAGTGCAGAATTTTTGCAGATTTAGGAATTTCATCTAAAACTTTGATAATGTTAGAAACATAGAAAACCTGCAGCACAAAACTGGCCCTTCAGCCCACAAAGCTGTACCAAAGATGTCCTTAACATAGAACTACCTCGGCTTACCCATAGCCCTCTATTTTTCTGAGCTCCATGTATTCATCCAGGAGTTTCTTAAAAGACCCTATTGTTTCCACCTCCAGCACTGCCGCCGGCAGCCCATTCCATGCACTCACTACTCTCTGCATAAGAAAAACTTACCCCTGACATCTCCCCTGTACCTACTTCCAAGCACCATAAAACTATCTCCTCTCATGCGAGCCATTTCGGCCCTGGGGGAAAAGAAAACCTTTGACTATCCACATGATCAATGCCTCTCATTATCTTCTACACCTCTATCAAATCACCTCTCATTCTCCGTCGCTCCAAGGAGAAAAGGCAGAGTTCATTCAACCTATTCTCATAAGGCATGCTCCCCAATCCAGGCAACATCTTTGTAAATTTCCCCTGAACCCTCTGTATGGTTTCCACATCCTTCCTGTAGTGAGGTGACGAGAATTGAGCACAGTACTCCAAGTGGAGTCTGACCAGGGTCCTATAGAGCCTCAACCTTACCATTTGGCTCTTAAACTCAATTCCACTGTTGATGGAGGCCAATGCACCGTATGCCTTCTTAACCACAGAGTCAACCTGAGTAGTAGCTTTACGTGTCCTATGGACTCGGAACGCAAGATCCCTCTGATCCTCCACATGGCCAAGAGTCTTGCCATTAATACTACAGTTGAAGTCAGGAGTTTACATACACCTTAGCCAAATACATTTAAACCCGTTTTTTCACAATTGCTGACATTTAGTCCGAGAAAATATTCTCTGTCTTAGGTCAGTTCGGATCACTACTTTATTTTAAGAATGTGAAATGTCAGAATAATAGTAGAGAGAATGATTTATTTCAGCTTTTATTTCTTTCATCACTTTCCCAGTTGGTCAGAAGTTTGCATACACTTTGTTAGTATTTGGTAGCATTGCCGTTAAATTGTTCAACTTCCATCAAACATTTCGGGTAGCCTTCCACAAGCTTCACAGAGTAAGTTGCTGGAATTTTGTTCCATTTCTCCAGACAGAACTGGTGTAACTGAGTCAGGTTTGTAGGCCTCCTTGCTCCCACATACTTTTTTAGGTCTACCCACAAATTTTCTATCGTATTGAGGTCAGGGCTTTGTGATGGCCACTCCAGTACCTTGACTTTGTTGCCTTTAAGCAATTTGGAACAGATACATGAAGGAATAAACTCCTTTATTCCTCCAAAGAGAAAAGGTAGGATCACAGAGTGAAGGTTTAAATAAATAGTTTCGATAAATTAAACTAGAAAGGTTATTTTTTTTAAGATTAAAAAAAATATGAAATGGGACCAAATTCGTAATGACTGCTTAATCATAGGATATAAATTTAGATTAGAAATTTTGGCTAGTTGCACAGGTAAATAAACTCCTAATAACGAAGTTAAGTAAAATTGTTCACTGCTTTCAATTCCAAATCATCCCAAGGTGTTCGTTCATTTTTATCAGTCCAATATAACCAAGAACACACATAATACATATTAACAGCCCAATAATACATTCTGAATGCTCAAAATATTCAATCAGGCTCGTAAGGAACAGCCTGCTTTGCTGAAGCCATGCCGACTATTCCTAATCATATTATGCCTGTCCAAATGTTCACAAATCCTGCCTCTCAGGATCTTCTCAATCAACTTACCAACCACTGAAGTAAGACTCACTGGCCTATAATTTTCTGGGCTATCCCAACTCCCTTTCTTGAATAAGTGAATAACATTTGCAACCCTCCAATCCTCCGAAACCTCTCCCATCCTCATTGAAGGTGCAAAGATCATTGCCAGAGGTTCAGCAAACTTCTCCATTGCCTCCCACAGTTGCCTGGGGTACATCTCGTCCGGTCCAGTGACCTATCCAACCTGATGCTTTCCAAAAGCTCCAGCACATCCTCTTTCTTAATATCTACATGCTCAAGCTTTTCAATCCACTGCAAGTCTTCCCTATGATCGCTACGATCCTTTTCCGTAGTGAATCCAGAATCAAAGTATTCATTAATTACTCTGCCATCTCCTCCGGTTCCATACACACATTTCCACTGTCACACTTGGTTGGTCTTATTGTCTCACGTCTTAGCCTCTGGCTCTTCACGTACTTGTAGAATGCCTTGGTGTTTTCCTTAATCCTATCCTCCAAGGCCTTCTCATAGCTGCTTCTCGCTCCCCTGATTTCCTTCTTAAAATCCTTCCTGCAAGCCTTATAATCTTGTAGATTCCTATTATTACCAAGTTTTATGAACCTTTTTTAAGCTCTTCTTTTCTTCTTGACCAGATTAACAACAGCTTTTGTACACCACGGATCCTGTACCCTACCATCCTTTCCATGTCTCATTGGAACGTATCAACTCAGAATCCCACGCAAAAATATCCCCTGAACATTTGCCATATGTCTTCCGTACCTTTCCCTGAGAACATTTGTTTCCAATTTATGCTTCCAAGTTCCTGCCTGATAGCCTCATATTTCCCCTTACTCCAATTAAACGTTTTCCTAACTTGTCTGTTCCTATCTCTTTCCAGTGCTATGGTAAAGGAGATAGAATTGTGATCACTATCTCCAAAATGCTCTCCCACTGAGAGACCTGACACCTGACCGGGTTCATTTCCCAATACCAGATCAAGTACTGCCTCTCCTCTTGTAGGGTTACCTACATATTGTGTCAAGAAACCTTCCTGAATACACCTAGCAAACTCTACCCCATCTAAACCCCTCACTCTAGGGAGATGTTGATCAATATTTGGGGAATTAAAATCTCCCACCAGAACAACACTTGCTATTACTTTCCAGAATCTGTTTCCCCATCTGCTCCTCGATGTTCCTGTTATTATTGGGTCATCTATAAAAACACAGTAGAATTATTGGCCCCTTCCTGTTCCTACCTTCCACCCACAGAGACTCCATAGACAACCCCTCCATGTCTTCTTCCTTTACTGCAGCCGTGACACTATCCCTGATCAACAGTGCCACACCCCCGCCTCTTTTGCCTCCCTCCCTTTACTTTCTGAAACACCTAAAGCCATTCCTGCTCCTGTACCATCCATGTAATGGCCACAACATCACAGCTCCACGTGCTGATCCACGCTCTAAGCTCATCTGCTTTATTTATAATACTCCTCACATTAATATAGACATACGAGGGGTAATTGATAAGTTTGTGGCCTAAGGTAGAAGGAGATGAGTTATTAACTTCAAAATTTCTGCATTATCATTCAAAGAGTTGAACTGCACGTGCATGTAACAAGACCGTCTTGGGAGATCTGTGCTATAACCCCATCAGTGAATGACCCTCTGTTATGCTCTCTTCTGTGACTGAAGAAATGGAGACATCCAGTGTCCTTGATGACTACTGTTGCTAGAAGGCATAAAGCTGAAACTTTTATCAGGCCGTGCTGAGGATTTGAAGATTGAACTGGATGGACTCTGGATCCCCCGAGAGACTGAGGTGTTGATAGACAGGACATGGGGGAAGTGATTAAACCCAAGATGCGGGATGGTTGTCAGGAGGGGGAGAGTGAATAGGAAGGCAGGGCAGAGTACCCCTGTGGCTGTTCCCGTCAACAACATGTATACCACTTTGGAATACCGTGGGCCACATGGGTCAGGTCTCTGGGACTGAGTCTGGCTCTGTGGTTCAGGAGGGAAGTGGGGAGAAGAGGTGAACTGCAGTGATGGGGGTTCATTGGTTAGGGGAATAGAAAGGAGTTTAAGTGAATGAGAACAAGATTCCCGGATGGTTGCTGCCTCCCGGTTGCCAGGATCAGAGATATCTCAGATCGATTTCACAGCATTCTTCAGTGGGAGGGTGAGCATCCTGAGGTTGTGATTCACTTGTGTACCAATGACGTGGTGAGGGTGACTGCCGAGGTCCTGCAAAGTGAGTTCAGGGAGTTGGGTGCTACGTAAAGCACAAGATCCACAGGGTTGTTAATTTCAGGATTGCTACCTGTGCTACATGCCAGTGATGTCAGAAATAGGAAGATCATACAGTTTAAAGAGGCTCAGGATTTGGTGCAGGAGGGAGGGCTTCAGATTTCTGGATCACTTGGTTCTCTTCTGAACTTGAGGGGGACTAATATCCTAGTGGGAAGGTTTACTAGGGATGTTGGTTTAAACAAGAGTTTCAAGGGGATGGGAACCAGAGCACCAGAACAGATAGTGGAGTGGTTGTGGGAAAAGATGTTGTTAACCCCACGTACAAAGTCAGGAATGAAAAGCTTGAGCAAGGTAGGACTGATATCCTGAGCTGCGTATATTTCAACACAAGGAGTATTGTAGGAAAGGACAGATGAGGTCAGTGCATGGATCAACATGTGGAATTATGTCATTAGTGAGGCTTGATTGCAGGAGGGGCAGGACTGGCAGGTCAGTGTTCCAGGGTTCCATTGTTTTAGATGTCATAGAGCAGAAGGGATTAAAGGGGGTGAGGTGGCATTACTAGTCAGGGAAAATGTCACAATAGTGCTCAGTCAGGGTAGACTGGAGAGCTTGTCTCATGAGGCTATATGGGTAGAACTGAGGAATTAAGAAAGGAATGGGATTATATTATAGACAACCCAACAGTCCGTGGGATTTAGTGGAGTAAACTTGTAGAGAGATCACAGGCTGTTACAAGAAAATGACAAAAATCCCTTACTCACTCTTCCTTCAGTTAGTCCTGGCGAAGGGTCTCGGCCTGAAACGTCGACTGCACCTCTTCCTAGAGATGCTGCCTGGCCTGCTGCGTTCACCAGCAACTTTTATGTGTGTTGCTTGAATTTCCAGCATCTGCAGAATTCCTGTTGTTTACAAGAGAATTAAAGTTGTGATAGTGTGTGAGTTCAACGTTCCACGTATTGAATGTGACTTCCATACTGTAAAAGGGCTGGATGGGAATAGTTTGTCAAATGTGTTCAGGGAAGTTTCCTTAATCAGTACACAGAAGTTCCAGCTGGAGAGAATGTGATACCAGATCTCCAAATAGGCAATGGGACAGGACAGGACACAGAAGTTTGTGTAGGGGGATACTTTGGATCTTGTGATCATAATGCCATTAGTTTCAATGTAATTATGGAAGAGGATAAGTCAGGTACTCAGGTTGAGATTCAAAATTGGAGAAAGGCCAATTTTATGGTACCAGATGGATCTGGCAAGTGTGGATTGGGATAGGTTATTTTCTGGCAAAGGTGTGATTTGTAAGTGGAAGGATTTCAAAAGTGAAATTCTGAGAGTACAGAATTTGTATCTTCTTTCAGAATAAAAGGCAAGGCTACCAGATTGAACCTTTGCCCTTGGTTCTGAGAGAAATTGAGAGTGGATTAAGAAAGTGACAGATATAGATAGATACACTTTATTGATCCTGAGGGAAATTGGGTTTCGTTACAACCACACCAATGAAAAATAGAGCATAAATATAGCAATACAAAAACCACAAACAATCAAACAACAAAATACAAGCTATGCCAGATGGAAAATAAGTCCAGGAACAGTCTATTGGCTCAGAGTGTCTGACCCTCCACGGGAGGAGCTGCAAATTCGATGGCCACAGGCTGGAACAACCTCCCGTGCTGCCCAGTGTTGCATCTCGGTGAAATATAGCCAGAGTCCAACAGTAAAAAGTTCAATATCCGGTCTACAAACACATTCCTCGATTGTAATATGACCCGGATTGCACCATCTGTTGTTAACCAGAACAGTAAGCACCCAACCCCTTTACGCTTACCGCTCTCAGTGCACTTCCGGGCAGCCGGAAGCAGTCCATGGAGAAATTTTGATCGGGTATGTCCTCGTGCAGCCCCGTTCCAGTAAAACACATAACACTGCACTCTCGAAATGTTCTCTGACGCCTGGCTAGCGCCATGAACTCATCCATTTTGTTACCCACCGAACTCCTCTCCTCCATAAGTGTCTGTTGTCTTGACCCGGTCCTCTTTCCTCGCCATTGTGATCCCCGTCTGCATCCTCTGTGTGTTTTCCTCCAGATTTCAGCAGGGCTGTCCGCCGCTGTGTTTGCTAAACTGGCCGGCATGAGCGCAATCAGCTGGTCCCTGGAATAAACAATGCAACCATGCTTCTGTCCCACTAATGAGACGTGTCAGAATGTAACTATTTCCAGCACTAAAAACCCAAATAAAACTCTCTATACCAGCATGTTAGAGAGGGTGCAGCTTTGACATGTTACCGTGAAAAAAAATACAAGAAATAACGTAAGTTGAAAAGAAAGAAGAAAAAAAAGATGTACGGTATGCAGCAGGTCTCGACAGGCAGGAACAAATGGGGTACTTGAGGTGTTTAAGAGATGCAGGAGAAGAAGTACGAAGGAAATCAGGAGGGTGAAAAGAAAACGTGTTTGATGTCGCAGAAAAGATGAAGGAAAATTGAAAGCATTTATACAGATATATTAAGAGCAAAAGGATAGAAAGGTGCAAGACTGGTCCTCTGAAAGATCAGATTGGTAATCTATATGTGGAACCACAAGAGTTGTAGGAGATAGATTTTGTTCAGCTGTAAATCCTTAGGAGAGGGACACATATGTGAGACAATGCTGCAGCGAGGTCATGGACCCTGTACAGATCACAGAAGAGGAGAAGTTTGCTGCCTTAGGGTGAATAAATCTACTGGCCCAACAAGGTGGTCCCACAGACCTTGTGGGAGGATAATGCAGAAATTGTAGGGTCCCAGCAGAGATATCTTAAACCTCCTCATCCACTGGTGCGGTACTAGAGGATTGGAAGTTAGTTAATGTTGTTCTGTTGTTTAAGAAAGGGTCTACCAATAAGCCAAGAAATCATAGGCCAGTGAGCCTAATATAAGTTGTAGGAAGGTTATTGGAAGGTATTCTAAGCAACCATAGATATAATTATTTGGATAGAGAGGGACTGATTGGGGATAGTTAATATGGTTTTGTGCATGGTACGTCATGTCTAACCAATCTTTCAGAGTGTTTTTGTGGAAGTTACCAGGAAGGTTGATGAAGGTGATCCAGTCCCAACGTTTTTTACCCAAAATTAAAAGGACTATCCACACAGAAATATACAAAATACAAACATTAAATATTTCTAGGACCTAAGAGTCAGATTAAATGTGAATATTACAGTCACTTCCCGGAGGTGGGGTGGGAGAGACACCGTTCCTGGAAATCCGCCCCCACCCTCCCCAGACCGATTCTATTTACGATGCTCTCGAGTTTTCTGGCGGCTCCACTGATTGACAGCTCCCGCTGCCTCGTCACGTGACAAACACGCGTTGACGTCACAGGGGTCCCACCGTCACCGCCGTCGTTTCCTTGGAAACGGTCCAGTGCGGGAAGTCCGAGATAGTGGAGTCGGTCTCTACTTGTTGGGGTTTCGGCTCCGCTGTGGGATCCGCCTCTCCTCTTCCTGCCCGCGGAACAGTGAGTGTCTGTCCGCGCCTCACTGCACCGGCTCTCTGCCTCAGGTACAATATTTAAAACATATTTGCACAGTCACCTGGATGGGAAAGGTTGAGAGGGATACGGGCCTAATGCAGGCAGATGGGCCGAGTTCAGGTCGACAACTTGGTCGGCGTGGATGAGTTGTACCGAAGGGACTGTTTCATTTCTGTATAAACCTGTGACTCTGTTTTGGGAGTTAATTCCGGATGCCAGCTATTCTCTGTGTGAAATATTTACCCCTCAGATCCCCTTTGAATCTGTCTTTAAACAGTTTTGTCCTACTCTCATGAGAGGCAGTTCTTTGGCTGACAAGGCAAATAGAACACACAACCCTGTCTGCCTGTGATGCCACATACAGGGAACTGTGTAACAATATCAGAGGCACATGCACAGGGGCTTCAGTGAGCAAGGCCCAGAGGGATATGAAACTAATGCAGGAAAGTGGGATTAGTACAGCTGTGCATGATGGGGAGCATAAATGTGATGGGCCAGAGGGTCTGTTTCTATCCTGTACAACACTGACCACAGCAGTCCTCCACTGCAGTGGGGTTTGTCACCTTCATTCTCAGCTGTGAGCTTGTTCCACTGAACCCCTTATCCTCTGAGAAAACATTTGCACCCTCCCACCATGACCAAGCTGTCAGCCATCTCTCTTAATATCACCCAGAGTACTTCACCAAATTCCCATATAAAAGTACAGGGTGCACAGGGGATGGGAACATTTTGGTCAACACAAAATAATCTGCAGATGCTGTTGTCGAAGGAACACTCACAATGCGCTGGAGGAACTCAGCAGGCCAGTCAGCATCAGTTGAAAAGATTAGTCGACCTTGGTCACCGTTTGAGGGGTTTGGTTCAGTATGTGACCATTAATACCTTTGTCCAACAAAAATCCATCGTACTGGGTTCTGAATGTTTTAGCTGAGTCCATCCTGAAGTTCTGTGTTCCAGGTTCCCACTGCACTTTCACAGTCAGTGGTTTCTGCATGTCCATACTGACCATCGAGAATCTGTCCCCACTAACTCAGCACTTGATCTGTCTCCTACCCTGCCTTGGTGATTCAAATGCTCATCCAGATGGTCCTTAAATACCAGCCTGCACCACCCCTTCAGACAGTGTGTTCCAGATTGTAACCTCCTTCTGGGGAAAGGGGAAAGAGGTCAGTTTTCGTCAGATCCTCTCTAAACCACACATTTCTCTCATTAATCCTATGTTCAAAAATACCTCATACTTGTGTGTATTAAATTCCATCTGCCACTTTTCCAGCTAGTCCACATCCCATATCAAGATTTGTTAGCCTTCCTCACTGTCCACTGCACTCGTAATCTTGGTGTCATCTGCAGACTTCCTGATCCAGTTCACCACATTCTCATCCAGATCATCAATACAGATGGAAAACAACAATGGACCCAGCACCTGGAAGTTCACCCAGGGCAGGATGTACACAGTGAATGATAGGTTCTGAGAAGTGTTTGTGAACAGAGACTTTTTGTGTTTCTGCCTCCACCACCTCCTCTGACGGCTCATTTGGAATACCAGCTATTCTCTGTGTGAAATATTAACCCTGCAGAGCCCCTTTAAATCTCCCCCCTCTCACATTAAAACTATTCCCTTTAGATTTACACCTATACCGAGGGAAACTGTCTCTGTCTCTCTAACCTCTGTATGTCTCAGATAATTTTATGGACCTCCATCAGCACACCCTTCAGATCCTCTTTAAACCTCCAACCTGTCACATTAAAACTATTCCCTGCAGTTTCAGGAGGGAGAAAACTGTTCCTCCCCATGAAGACCCAAGGGAGTGAACAGTTTCTGTCAATCATCCCTAGAAGTTATCCCCATTGATCGATCAAACTGAATCTCTTGCCCTGCACCAGCTCCTCAGCCACACATTCATCAGTGGTATCTTTCTATATCTCCCTGTCACAAGTGTCACTGGGAGTAAGACACAGCTTACTATTTCTTAGTTTCTGTCTTATTTCTCTAAATTCACTGCTCAGGACCACATCCCTCCTCCCTACGTTGCTATTACCAGCATGCACCGTCCACCACGATGTCTGGCTGCTCAGCCTTCCATTTGAAATGTCCTGCAGCTGCTTCGAGACCATCAGACCATAAAACACAGGAGCAGAATTAGGCTATTTGGCCCCATCCAGTCTGCTGCACCATTCTGCCAGGAGTAAGAGATCATGACAGATCTCTGAACCCTCTCAGACCCTCTTTTCCTCCCCACAGTCGAGAACCTCCACATGAAATATACCCAGTGAATTGGCCTCAGCCGTCTGTGGCAGTGAATTCAGATTCAGAACCAGAATCAGGTTTGTTACCACTGGCGTGTGTCATGAAATTTGTTAATGTAGCAGCAGCAGTTCAATGCAGTACATGATAATATAGAAAGAATAAATAAATCAGAATGTGTGTATATGGATATGTATATTATGTAGATTAACTATAGTGCAAAAACAGAAATAACGTGTATTATAAATGCTATACATCGAATACACCTATAGCAGTTTTTGAGTGTTTTAAAGTGACAAACCAAAAATCTTCAAACTCCTGATGAGATATATCCACTGTCTTGCCCTCTTTGTACTGTAGCTGCATGAATATGTTGGGACCAGGTTAGATCCTCAGGCATATTGATATCCAGAAACTTGAAATTGTTTCCTCTCTCCACTTCTGATCCCTCCATGAGGATTGGTTCATGTTCCCTCGTCTCACCCTTCCTGAGGTTGACAATCAGCTCTTTTTGTCTGACTGACATTGAGTGCAATGTTCTCGCTGCGACACCACAGCTGGTATATCTCATTCCTCTGTGCCCTCTCATCTCCATCTGAGTATCTACCAACAGTGGTTGTGTCATCAGCAAATTTGTAGATGGTATTTGAGCTGTGTCTAGCCTCACAGTCATGGGTATATAGAGAGTAGAGCAGTGGGCTAAGCACACACCCCTGAGGTGCACCAGTGTTGATCATCAGCGAGGGGGACATATTATCACCAATCCACACAGATTGTGGTCTCTCCGTTGGTAAGTCGAGGATCCAATTGCAGAGGGACCGGGTTCTGCAGCTTATTGATCAGGACTGTGGGAATGATGGGGTTAAACAGTGAGCTCTATTCAATGAACAGCATCCTGACATAGGCTGCTCAGATTCACTACCCTTTACTAAGGAAATTACTTCATATCTTTGTTCTAACAGGATGTCCTAGTATTCTGAGGATGTGCCCTGTGGTTGTAGATGCCCCATTATCAGAAACATCCTCTCCACGTCCACTCTATCTCGGCCTTTCAATATTTGATAGGTTTCAATGAGATCCCCTCTCTCTTCTAAACTCCAGTGAGTACAGACAGGCCCAGAGCCATCAAACCTCCTCATGCATTAACCCTTTCATTGCTGGGATCATTCTTGTGAACCTCCTCTGGGTCCTTTCCAATGCCAGCACATACTTTTTTAGATAAGGGGCCCAAAACGTTCACAATACTCCAAGTGTGATTGAGCCAATGCCTCATCAATCCTCAGCATTACATCCTTGCTTCTGTGCAGTAGTCCTCTGGAAATGAATGCTAACATTGCATTTGGCTTCCTTACCACCGACTCTACTGGCAAGTCTATCTTTTGGAAATCCTGCATATCTCAGACATACCTGACCCTGGTACCCAGGAGGCGACACATTATCCTGGCATCTCTATTGCTGCCACAGAATCTCCTGCATGTCCCCTGTACTGTGAGAGTGCTGTCATTACTGCTCTGCTTGTCCTTTCCTCACGCAGAGCATCAGACCGGGCTGTCAGTACCACCGACCTGACGGGCTGCTGTGCTCTGGTTTGTCATCCTCTCAGGGATATCCAAAGACATGTACAGCCACAGGGAGACATTGCACTGTCTGTCCCTTCCTCTTTCCAGTCATGGTGGTCACTAAACTATCTGCAGCCTGACCTCAGGTGTGACCAACTCACTGAATCTGTGGTCTCAGCATCCTGGAAACTCCAGATCTGTCCATCTCTAGCTCCGTTTCCTTCACACGGTCAGTCAGGAGCTGAAGATAAATAAAAGTTGCTGGTGAACGCAGCAGGCCAGGCAGAATCGCTAGGAAGAGGTGCATTCGACATTTCAGGCCGAGACCCTTCGTTAGTCCTGACGAAGGGTCTCGGCCTGAAACGTCGACTGCACCTCTTCCTAGAGATGCTACCTGGCCTGCTGAGTTCACCAGCAACTTTTATGTGTGTTGCTTGAATTTCCAGCATCTGCAGAATTCCTGTTGTTTGCAGGAGCTGCAGATGGTGCATTTCCCTGATGTGAAGTTGTCAGGGACACTGACTGACTCCCTGATCTCCCACATCTTGAGGTGGAGCTTGTCATCGCCATAAATGCCATTTCAACTACTCCAACAGGGAGAGGAATTTCGAAGAAAACCTCTGAAATCTGACTTCCCAAAGTTCTTTGGCTCATCTGCCATTTCTCTGTCCGCATTTACAGCTGGTCCATATTCTGCTGAATCCTGAATGAGGAAAGAGGACCGGGTCGAGACAACAGAGACTTATGGAGAAGAGGAGTTCTCCACTTGGACTGCACGTGGACATTCCCGACCAAAACTTTTCCATGGAGGGCTTCCAGACCGTTCAGGCTGACCGGAAGTGCACTGAGAGCAGTAAGCGTAAAGGAGTTGGGGGCTTGCTGTTCTGGTTAACAACGGATGGTGCAATCCTGGTCATATTGCGATCGAGGAACGTGTTTGTATCCCGGATATTGAACTTTTTGCTGTTGGACTCCGGCCATATTCCACCGAGATACAACTGGGTGTCATGGGAAGTTGTTCTTGCCTGTGGCCGTCGAACTTTGCAGCTCCTCCCGTGGAGGATCAGACACCCTGAGCCAATAGGCTGGTCCTGGACTTATTTCCATCTGGCATAGTTTGCTTATTGTTGTTTGATTGTTTGTGGTTTTTGTATTTCTATATTTATGCTCTGTCCTTGGTTGGTGCAGCTGTAATCAAACTCAATTTCCCTCGGGATCAATAAAGTATGTCTATGCTATCCTGTGTGAACCTTACTCTGTACCCACAACTCCACTAATTTCTGTGTCTCTGCAGACCAACAAATCAGCCCAGCTTCATCCAAATCACTTCACAAAGAGCAGACACATCAAAGTTGCTGGTGAATGCAGCAGGCCAGGCAGCATCTCTAGGAAGAGGTACAGTCGACGTTTCAGGCTGAGACCCTTCGTCAGGACAGAGTTCCCAGCACTGATCCTTGTGGGGTACCACTGTTCACAGGTCTCTAGTCAGAATCACACCCCTCAACCATTACCTTCTGTGTTCCCTGACCAAGCTACACTTTGAATATATTCTACCAAATATCTGTTCAGCCCGTATGCCTTCCTGCTTTCGATCAGGGCATTTGTTGAAAGCTTCACCAGAGTCCACATGTTCTATATCCACTACCCGGCCCTCAGCAATTGAATTTCTCACTTTAAAAATTCAACCAAGTTTGCAAGACTTGACGTTGTCCATGCAAAGAGATTTTCGCTACTCTGAATGTGTTAATGCTTTCTCAGATACAAGTTGATCCCATCGTTAAAAATCATTTCCAAAATTATCCCTACCACTAATGTAAGAGTCACCAGGGTATAGTTTCCTGTCTTGTCCCGATTGAAGTTCTTAAAAAGGGGAAGAATATTTGTCATTTTCCACTCTTCTGCATCCTGGCCTGTAATTAAAAGATCATCAGTTTTGAGTTTTGTTAAATTTTTGACCTTATTTTAACCCTCAACCATCAGGTTTTTCAACCAAAGTTCAAAGTACATTTATTATCAAAGTATGCTTATATTCTACAAACTTGAGGTTCGTTCTAAAGTGGCTGCCATAAAACAAAGAAAGCCAAAAGAACCCACTAACAAAGCAAGAAGACTGTCAAACACCCAATGTGCAGAAAGGAAAATAAATCATGCAAACAATAAACGCAAGCAAATACTGTAGCATTTTGAACTGAAATCCTCAGAGAGTCCATTCCACAGATGCTTAGTTCAGCACAGAATGGAGTAGCGAGCTGAACCGGCTCATCCCTGGCCTCGGGCCCAACACACTGACCATTTCAATCTGGCCTGGCTCCTAAATCATCATCCAAACACTGGGTTCAGTTGCTTCGATACGATCTGGGGCCTGGTCCCCGCTGCCTCCATTTGGCCTGTACCTGACTTTTCCATTTGGGCCCGGTGCTTAAATTAACCGAACTTCGTGTCTTCCTCACTCTCAGTGACGGGTCCGCTGCCTCACCTCTGTTCTGCCACATCAAATTGCCTCCAAGTCCAAAGGGAAGTTACAGGCTATTCATTTACTAGAAAAAGAGATTCACCAGTGTCACCTTGAACCAGAACCAGTGGAGATCACTCCATTTAACTTCACTTAACTCATCACTGAACTGTTTCCCATAATCTATAGACTCACTTTCCCGACTTCTGTACGTCATGTTCTCTATTTATTTTTCATTTCTTTATGATTATTATTATTTTCTCTCTTGTATTTGCACACGTTGTTGTCGTTTACACATTGGTTATTTGGTTACTGGGTTGGGTGCGGTCTTTCATTGATTATGTTGTGGTTCTTGGATTTACTGAGTAAGATCATAAGACATAGCAGCAGAATTAGGCCATTTGGCCCATCGTGTCTGCCCCACCATTCAATCATGGCTGACCCTTGTTTCTCCTCCTCAGCCTCACTCCTCGGCCTTTTCCCCGAAGCCTTTGATGCCCCATCCAGTCAAGAAACTATCCAGCTCTGCCTTAAATACACCCAACGACCTGGCCCCCACAGCTACCTCTGGTAATAAATTCCACAAATTCAGCACACTCTGGCTAAAGAAATTTCTCTGCATCTCTGTTTTACATGGAAAATTGGAAACATCTTTTCCACATCAACTCTGTGTAGTCCATTCAACATTTGGAAGGTTTCAATGAGATCCCCCCTCATCCTTCTAAATTCCAGTGAGTACAGACCCAGAGCTATCAAACATTCCTCAGAGGCTAACACTCTCAATCCTGGAATCATCCTTATGAACCTCCTCTGACCCTCTCCAATGCCACCACATCTTTTCCAGATGAGGAGCCCAGAATTGTTCACTGTCGTCAAGGTGAGGCCTCACCAGTGCCTTATAAAGCCTCAGCATCACATCCCTGCTCTTATATTTGAGACCCCTTGAAATGAATGTTAATTATAGTATTTGCCTTCCTCATCACCAACTCTATCTGCAAGTTAACCTTCACGTTGTTCTGCACGAGGACTGCCAATTCCCTTTGCATCTCAGATTTTTGGATTTTCTGCCCATTTAGAAAAAGGTCTGCACATTTATTTCTACTACCAAAGAGCATGACCATGCATTTTCTGACATTGTATTTCATTCTCTACTCTCCTGCCCATCTCCTGATCTGTTTAAGTCCTTCTGCAGCCGACCCATTTCCTCAACACTACCTGCCCCTCCACCAGTCTTCATATCATCTGCAAACTTGACAACAAAGCCATCTATTTCATCATCTATATCATTGATATCCAGCGTAAAAAGAAGCGGTCATAACACTGACTCCTGCAGAACACCACTACTTACTGGCAACCAACCAGAAAAGGATCCTTTTATTACCACTTGCTGCCTTCTGCCAGTTAATCAATGCTTGTACCTTCCCTGTAATACCATGGGCTCTTAATGTGGTAAGCAGCCTCATATGTGGCACCTTGTCAAAGGCCTTCTGAAAGTCCAAATATCCAACGTGGACTGCATCCCTTTTACCCATTCTACATGTAATCTTCTCAAAGAATTCCAACAGGTTCATCAGGCAATATTTTCCCTTAAGGAAACCATGCAGTATTTGTCCTAGCAACACACATCAAAGTTGCTGGTGAACACAGCAGGCCAGGCAGCATCTCTAGGAGGAGGTACATTCGACGTTTCAGGCCGAGACCCTTCGTCAGGACTAACTGAAGGAAGAGCTAGTAAGAGATTTGAAAGTGGCAGGGGGAGGGGGAGATCCAAAATGATAGGAGAAGACAGGAGGGGGAGGGATGGAGCCAAGAGCTGGACAGGTGATTGGCAAAAGGGATATGAGAGGATGATGGGACAGGAGGCCCAGGGAGAAGGAAAAGGTGGGGGGGGGGAGAAACTCAGAGGATGGGCAAGGGGTATATTCAGAGGGGCAGAGGGAGAAAAAGGAGAGTGAGAGAAGTCAATGTTCATGCCATCAGGTTGGAGGCTACCCAGACAGAATATAAGGTGTTGTTCCTCCAACCGGAGTGTGGCTTCATCTTTACAGTAGAGGAGGCCGTGGATAGACATGTCAGGATGGGAATGGGAAATAAAATGTGTGGCCACTGGAAGATCCTGCTTTCTCTGGTGGACAGAGCGTAGGTGTTCAGCAAAACGATCTCCCAGTATGCGTCGGGTATCGCCACTATACACAAGTCCACATCGGGAGCACCGGACGCAGTATATCACCCCAGCCAACTCACAGGTGAAGTGTCGCCTCACCTGGAAGGACTGTCTGGGGCCCTGAAGGGTGGTAAGGGAGGAAGTGTAAGGGCATATGTAGCACTTGTTCCGCTTACAAGGATAAGTGCCAGGAGGGAGATCAGTGGGGAGGGATGGTGGGGATGAATGGACAAGGGAGTCGCATTGGGAGCAATCCCTGCGGAAAGCGGGGGGCGGGGGAGGGAAAGATGTGCTTAGTGGTGGGATCCCGTTGGAGGTGGCGGAAGTTACGGAGAATATTATGTTGGACCCGGAGGCTGGTGGGGTGGTAGGTGAGGACCAGGGGAACCCTATTCTTAGTGGGGTGGCGGGAGGATGCAGTGAGAGTAGATGTGCGTGAAATGGGGGAGGAAGGGAAGCCCCTTTCTTTAAAAAAGGACATCTCCCTCGTCCTGAAATGAAAAGCCTCATCCTAAGAACAGATGCGGTGGAGAAGGGGGAATTGCGAGAAGGGTATGGCATTTTTGCAAGAGACAGGGTGAGAGGAGGAATAGTCCAGATAGCTGTGAGAGTCAGTAGGCTTATAGTAGACATCAGTAGATAAGCTGTCTCTGGAGATAGAGACAGAAAGATCTAGAAACAGGAGGGAGGTGTCAGAAATGGGCCAGGTAAACTTGAGGGCAGGGTGAAAGTTGGAGGCAAAGTTAATAAAGGCAATGAGCTCAGCATATGTGCAGGAAGCAACGCCGATGTAGCAAAGGAAAAGTGGGGGCCAGATGACAGAATAGGTTCAGAACATAGATTGTTCCACAAAGCCAACAAAAACTCGGACCCATGTGGTTATTAACATTGCCTCCAAATTTCACCCTGCCCTCAAGTTTACCTGGTCCATTTCCAACACCCCCCTCCCCTTTCTAGGTCTTTCTGTCTCTATCTCTGGAGACAGCTTATCCACTGATGTCTACTATCAGCCTACTGACTCTCACAGTTATCTGGACTATTCCTCCTCTCACCCTGTCTCTTGCAAATATGCCATCCCCTTCTCGCAATTCCTTCGTCTCTGCCGCATCTGCTCTCAGGATGAGGCTTTTCATTCCAGGACGAGGGAGATGTCCTCCTTTTTTAAAGAGAGGGGCTTCTCTTCCTCCACCATCAACTCTGCTCTCAAACGCATCTCCCCCATTTCACGCACATCTGCTCTCACTCCATCCTCCCGCCACCCCACTAGGAATAGGGTTCCACTGGTCCTCACCCACCACCCCACCAGCCCCCGGGTCCAACATATTATTCTCCGTAACTTCCGCCACCTCCAACGGGATCCCACCACTCAGCACATCTTTCCCTCTCCCCACCTTTTGCTTTCCGCAGGGATCGCTCCCTACGCAACGCCCTTGTCCATTCGTACCCCCCCCCATCCCTCCCCACTGATCTCCCTCCTGGCACTTATCCTTGTAAGCGGAACAAGTGCTACACATGCCCTTACACTTCCTCCCTTACCACCATTGAGGGCCCCAGACAGTCCTTCCAGGTGAGGCGACACTTCACCTGTGAGTTGGCTGGGGTGATATACTGCGTCCGGTGCTCCCGATGTGGACTTGTGTATACTGGCGATACCCGACGCAGACTGGGAGATCGTTTTGCTGAACACCTACGCTCTGTCCACCAGAGAAAGCAGGATCTTCCAGTGGCCACACATTTTATTTCCCATTCCCATTCTGACATGTCTATCCACGGCCTCCTCTACTGTAAAGATGAAGCCACACTCCGGTTGGAGGAACAACACCTTATATTTTGTCTGAGTAGCCTCCAACCTGATGGCATGAACATTGACTTCTCTCACTCTCCTTTTTCTCCCTCTGCCCCTCTGAATATACCCCTTGCCCATCCTCTGAGTTTCTCCCCCCCCCCACCTTTTCCTTCTCCCTGGGCCTCCTGTCCCATCATCCTCTCGTATCCCTTTTGCCAATCACCTGTCCAGCTCTTGGCTCCATCCCTCCCCCTCCTGTCTTCTCCTATCATTTTGGATCTCCCCCTCCCCCTGCCACTTTCAAATCTCTTACTAGCTCTTCCTTCAGTTAGTCCTGACGAAGGGTCTCGGCCTGAAACGCCGACTGTACCTCCCTCTAGAGATGCTGCCTGGCCTGCTGCGTTCACCAGGAACTTTGATGTGTGTTGCTTGAATATCCAGCATCTGCAGAATTCCTCATGTTTGAGTATTTGTCCTATCTTGTTCTGTGTCTCCAAGTACTCCGTAACTTCTCCCTTAAAAATTGACTCCAACAACTTCCCAACCACTGAGTTCAGGCTAACGGGTCTATAATTTCCTTTCTGTTGCTTTCCTGGAGTCTTAAAGAGTTGGGTGACATTTGCAGTTTTCCAGTCATCTGGCACCATGTTAGAGTCCAATGATTTTGCAAGATAATTACTAATGCCCTCACAATCTCTATTGCTATCTCTTTCAGAACTGTAGGGTGCAGTACATCTGGTCTGGGTGACATGTACCCTCAGGTCCTTCAGCTTTCTGAGCACCTCCTCACTTGTAATAGTAACTGCATTAATTTCTCTTCCCTCACACCCTTCAATATCTGGGACACTGCTAGTGTCTTCTGCAGAGACTCGTGCAATATACCCATTTAGTTCACTTGCCATGTCCTTGTCCCCCTTTATTATTTCTCCACCCTCGTATTCCAGAGGTTCTGTATCCACTCTCATCTCACTTTTATTTTTAATATACTTCAAAAAACTATTACTATGCACTTTGATATTGTTTACTATTTGTTTTCACATTTCATCTTTTCCCTCCTGTTATTCTTTCTGTCAGCTTTTAAAAGCTTACCAATCCTCTGTCTTACCACTAATTTTTGCATTGTTGGATGCACTTTCTTTTGCTTTTACATTAGCTTTGACTTCCCTCATCAGCCCCATTTTGCCATTTGAGTGTTTCTTCATTTTTTGGAATACATCTATCCTGCATCTTCCTCATTTTTCCCACAAACTCTCACCATTGCTTCTCTGTTTGATCCCTGCCAGCATCTGCTTCCAATTTACTATGGCCAACTCCTTTCTCGTACCACTGTAATATCTTGTACTTCACTGAGATACTGATACGTCAGACTTTACTTTCTTTCTATCAAATTTCAAGCTGAACACAATCATATTGTCAGCATTGTTTCCTAAGGATTCTTTTACCTTAAGCTCCCGAATTACCCTGGTTTCACTATATAACACCCAATCTAATGTAGCTCATCCCTGTTCTAAAAAGCCATCTTGTCAGTATTCAACAAACTCACACTCCTGTGATCTAATTCCAACCTGAATTTCCCAATCTACCTGCATGTTGAAATCTCCCATGACTATCATAACATTGCCCTTTGGCACGTCTTTGCTATTTCCTGTTGTAATCTGTGGTCCATTTCCAGGCTACTGTTTGGAGGCCTGTATATAACTGCATCAGTGTCCTTTTACCCTTGCAGTTTCTTAACTCAATGCAGAATGATTCAGCATCTTCTGATCCTATATCACATCTTTCTAGTGAATTGATGCCACCCCCTCTGCCTACCTTCCTATCTCTCTGATACAACATATAACCTTGGACATTTAGCTCCCAACTGCAAGCATCCTTCTGCCACGACTCAGCGATGGCCATGACATCATATCTGACAATCTGTAATAGGGCAATAAGATCATCCACCTTATTTCTTGTACTCTGTGGGTAGAGATATAACTCTCTGAGTACAGTATCACTACCCTTTGATTCTGATCCCTCATGCACTGATACTCACCCTGCTGGCTGCAGTGATGTCCTATCATCTGACAGTGTAATTGCATGCTATCTTTGCTTTTTTACCTTCCCTCCTATCCTGAGTGCCTCCACTCTGGTTTCTACAACCCACCCCCGCCAAATTAGTTTCATCCTCCCCTACCGCTCTAACAAACTGGTAGTATGCCCACAAGCAAACTAATCTCAGGGTTGTATACAGTGACAGCAATGTATTTTGATAATACATTTACTTTCAGCTTTGAACTTTGTAGTAGAGAGCCGGGTGTTGTACTGGTCTGTGTCCTCACTGGCCGGTGCTGTGCTCTGGCAGCTCAGTGTGCTTGGTATACAGTGTCAGTGTTTTTACTGAAGTGTGTCCTTATTACACAATTGACCTTGTCCACCCTGGAGCTGAGAAGATTCACTGGCGACCAGAATGATTTGTTTTGGTCACCCTGCCGTATGACAGACAGCATTAAGCTGGAAAGAGTGCAGAGGAGTGTTCTGGGAAGCATTTCAGACAATTTTCCCTGGAATGTTAGAGAATAAGTGCTGATATCGCAGAGGCATATAAATTCATGAGGGACCAGGTTGGGTCAAAGAGAACAGTCTTTTTGCCAGTGTTGGGGAATCAAGAACTGGAGGGCATTGGTTTAAGATGAGATTTAATAAGGACCTGAAGGGCAACGTTTCCACACACAGACTGGTCAGTAAATGGAATGAGCTGCTATGGGGAGTGGTTGAGTGAGGTACATTAAAAAGGCACTTGGGCAGGTAGATGGAAGGAAATGGGACAAATAACCTTGCTCATAATGTGGTGGTGAGGGGGTTACAGACCACGAGCTCAGATGGGAACTTTGGTCAGCGTGGACCATTTGAGTTGAAGGGCTCGTTTCTGTGCTGTGTGAACTTGACTGTAAACCCTGGTGACTTATTTCAATGACATTAAACTTTTCTAAATGACATTATTTCTTCATAGATTATAAACCCCAGTACCTGAAGTGAAGTTAACAGGACTAACAGTTACCTGCTTTTCATTTTCCACCCTTCTTCAACAATGGCTTTCAACTCCACTGGGAGCTTTCTGTAACAGTGAGTTTTGACAGACTTCAATGTCTCTACTTTCTCTCCAAACTTCCTGTGAAAGCCTCCAGTGCAGGTCTTTGGGACCAAGTAATGTTTGCTTTTAGTCCCATTATTTTTTTCCCTAGTGATGATGATTGTTACACATTATGGCACAATGTTGAACTGTCACGATGAGATATCTGTGGGTTGTTTGCTGTGCCCCCACTGTGAACACTAATGCAAATTATTGGAGTTAACCTCTCTGCTTTTTCCTTGTTAGTTTTAGATTTTGTCTCATCACTGGTGCCTGGAAAAATCCTGATCCTCTTGTCTGCCTCCTTTGACCACAGAATGTTCTTTGCTCTCTGTGATCCCTCTATCTAATCAGGAACAACGTCTGCTGAGTGTTACGAACACTCTCTTCCTAAGCACCTGCCACTGCTCATTACTGACCTGTCCCTGAGCCTACTTACCCCATCTGCCCCAGACAACTCCACAGTCACGTCTCTGTAATTGTCTTTATTTAGGTTGAGGACACTGGTTCTGACCTGGTGTTCACCCTCAATCTCTGGTCTGGAGTTCTCCCACATTGTCATCACTTCTTCAGGGATCCTTACTACAAGATCTCTCTGTAATCCCACCTCATTACACAGATTACATCTGAAATAGCCCGTTCATGGGTAAGATACTGCTGTAAGAAACTGTCTCTGACCATTCCACAAATTCCTCTTCCACTGTACCAGTTAGATTAGCTTAATCAATACACAGACTGAAGCAAATACACAGAAAATGCTGGAGGAACTCAGCAAACAGTCGACATTTCAGGCTGAGAACCTTCGTCGGGATTAGAAAGAAAGGGACAAAAACCAGAATAAGGTGGTGGGGGAGGGGGAGGAGGACAAGTGAGGGGTGGGGAACGTGTGGTTTGTGGAGGGATGATGATGTGAGGAGCTGGGTGACAGACATGAAGAGAAAGAAATCTAGTAGGAGAGAATGTTGGACCATGGGATGAGACGGAGGAGGTGGAGAACCAGAGAGAGTTGATGGGCAGGTCATGAGGGTGCGTGAGGAGAGATAAAGGGGTTAAATGGCATCAGAATGGGGGAAAAGTAGTAGTTCGGTGGGGGTGGTGTGGAAACAGGGGGTAAGATTTCTTGAATTTGGAGAAATCAATGTTCATGCCATCGAGATTGGAGGCTACACTGTCAGAATATGAGACGTTGCTCGTCCAACCTGTACTCGGCCTCACTGTAGCGGGAGAGGAGGCCGTGTGCAGACATGTTAGTGATGGCCGTCCGCTGGTCAGGGTCGACCATGGATATTGCACCCCAGTGTTGAAGTCGATATGTAAGTCAGGGAAGTGTGATATGTAAAGCAAGCAGTTGCCCATGCAGGGGCCCCTGCTCTCCACACAGCTGATGAATCCAAAACAACGGCAGAGACCGATGCAGTCAGGCACCAGCGGTGTTGCAGGATTGCCAGTCTGCATTGAACACAGGACCGACAGGGAATCCAGCTCCGGACTGTTCCTCAGGGTTTACTCCCAAAGTCTGCCCCATGAATGGGTCTAGCCACAGGCCAGTGGAGGTTTGAGATCAGAATTTTTCTTCCACTTGAGCTGCCAAGTATGGCTGAGGAGCCCCATCTGTCCATAGCGGTTCGTTATATGACGCCAGTAAGTCCATTTGCACCTTCCCCTGTCACTGGAAACAGTTCATTGGGTGTAGTAGCTAAGCCATATGTAAAAGCCGGGAGCTGGACTTGATTGACAGAGGCAATTTGAGGTGCACACCATTGTCTGCATTTGATGGGAAGTGGGAGCTCGTCCCATTGCTACCCCACCACTGGTTAAGACAGCTGTAAGTGACCGATATGTCGGTATGTGAATCGGAAACTCAATTGGAATGGGTTGTCACCAGCAGATCGTGGTTGTAGCAGCTCACACAGCAAAGGGACTGGATACAGCGCTACCCTAATCTGCTTCTGATTAAATCTCTCATGACAATCACAGTTCCATTCTCATCTCTCTTTGATATTTCTCCTCTTTGTGCTTTTATCCCATCGGGAGGAACACCTGAGGATCTTGAGACCACTCCTCCCCATGTCTTCTTTCCCTCCCCCTTTCACCATCACTGTCCCTACATGTAAAGTGCCTATGAAAAGTATTCGTGCTGTTAGAGTGAGTTTTTTTTGGGTAGATGATATGTTTGCACTTAAATGCCTTTGGCCACCAGATTTCTATTTTACCTGTTTGACAAAGGACTGTGGATTGAGTCCACCACAATGGGCTTCCTAAAAGGTGTAAATACCAGATGCTTCTGGCGCCATAGCTTGTCTGAATGTTGTAGTTTTGAAGACAGTATGATCACACATTATGAATATTAATTGTCTTCTATGTTAGCATGCAAAATGCCAAGTAAATCCTAAAGGCTGTGGATACCAACCCAGATATGTTGGCGTCAGAAGGAAAGGATGGTGTGATATTTTGTATGTAGCTTCAAAAGGAAGCATTGCCTATGCATTGTCTGCAACTTTTCAAGTAGCGATTGCCTTTGTGTTTAGCATATTTAAGCTTTAAGTTCCTCGGGGGCAATATCAGAAATGACCTGACTTGGTCCAACCAAGCAGAGTTCACTACCAAGAAGGCCCACCAGCGCCTTTACTTCTTGAGAAGACCAAAGAAATTTGGCCTGTCCCCTAAAAACCCTCATGAATTTTTATAGATGCACCGTAGAAAGCATTCTTCCAGGGTGCATCACAACCTGGTATGGAAGTTGTCCTGTCCAAGACCAAAAGAAGCTGCAGAAGATCGTGAACACGGCGCAGCACATCACACAAACCAATCTTCCGTCCTTGGACTCACTTTACACCGCACGCTGTTGGAGCCGTGCTGCCAGGTTAATCAAGGACACGACCCACCCAGCCAACACACTTTTCGTCCCTCTTCCCTCCGGGAGAAGGCTCAGGAGCTTGAAGACTCGTACGGCCAGATTTGGGAACAGCCTCTTTCCAACTGTGATAAGACTGCTGAACGGATCCTGACCTGGATCTGGGCGGTACCCTCCAAATATCTGGACCTGCCTCTTGGTTTTTTTGCACTACCTTACTTCCCATTTTCTACTTTCTATTTATGTTTTATAATTTAAATTTTTAATATTTACAAATTTTAACTATTTTTAATATTTAATATTTGTAATCCAGGGAGTGTGAAGCGCAGAAACAAATATCGCTGTGATGATTGTACGTTCTAGTACCAATTGTTTAGCGACAATAAAGTATAAAGTATATAAATATCGAGCCCACATTGAGCTAGCAGACCTTTCTACGGAAAGCGTCTCCGTCCGTAAGATGCCTGCTGTACCTTGTTGTGTTGAATAAAGAAGCTGCTTTCTATCTACCAGTGACTCTGTCTGTCCGGTGATTTCACCCACGATACAACATTTGGTGTCAGGAGTGGGATACTTCGTGATCTGTCGTGTGGTCAGCGATCCTAGCAGTCGAAATTGGTGAGTATTTTTCGAAAATAACACTCTCACTTGGATCTGTTCGGTCGGTGGACACACGGGAACACGAGGTATGACGAACGTGGAGAGCTGAACTGGTAGATATTAAAGTAGTGTGTGCGTGTGCATGTGTGTTTATATAAGTGAGGAACCTTTGCATGTTAACTTGGTTAACTTGGTGAGACTTGAACCACCAGTTGCGAAAGGTGGTAACCAACGGTACGGTTCGAGACGCTGGAGTGGGGGCGTGTATACTCGTTCGGGGACCTGCATTTTAGTGTATGCGTTTGCAAGTGTGATGCGAGGGAATACAGCAGGCATCATGAGTTTGGGTACTCGAAATTGGCAGATTGTGGAATACATACTCTGCGTTTTTATATTTTGCGTAGTGTGGGAATTCGTATGCATATATGTCAGGGAGAGGTTTTACCCAGAGGGATCAACCAGAATGGCACCTATTGAAGTCAGGCAACATCAGGCTGAGAACTCTGATGATCCGAGCCAGCCCTTGACCTTGATTACGACTATTCATACGCCCTTCACCCCCGGGGAGAAACAGAGCATTTTGTCCAAGTTGCCCTCACTTAAAGTCGCCTGTGGGAATGCAGAGTTCTGGCGCAAACTCGAGGAAATGGTTGAAATTCACCAGATGCACCCTAAAGATGTACATGTGTTAGTGAAAGCCAAGTGCCCGAGGAATACGTGGGACAGGATGGCCCAGAGGGTGCAGGATGGTACATGGACAACTACCGGGAGTGCCAGTGATGAAGAAAGATATCGCTCTTTTAAAGGGGAAGTGAGGCAGTGGCTGGGGGGAGGCGAGAGTAGCTGGGGAATGATAATGGCAGTGACCCAGAGGGCTGACGAGACAGCCATGGATTATGCAGAACGTAAATACCGAGTGTACGAGGAGTATTCAGGGTTGGATAACCCAGGGAGGGACGACCCAGTCTTCCTAAAAATGCTGAAGCAAGGCCTGAGCTCAGCCCACCAGGAAGTTTTAGATTTAGGCATAACGGTAGGGTCCAACTACTCTGAGATAGTTTCGTGGGCCAGTGAGATAGACCATAGAAAAGGCAAGAGAAATCGTAAAGTGGGTATAGTGGATGCAGCTGCTGTGATGTCCCGGAGGGCTTGTTTTGCTTGCCGGCAGCCAGGGCACCCAGCAAAGGACTGCCGGACCAAGTATAAGGCAGTGAAGGAGTTGATATGCTACAGCTGTGCCCTGTCGGGGCATGGCTGGAAACAGTGTCCAAAAGGGAGGGGGAAAACCCAGGCGACGGTCACGGCAGACACCCAGTCACTCACCCCATCAGCAACCGGTCTGACTGTCGATCAGATAAAAGAGCTAGTAACGGTGCCTCTTAGGACAGAAATAGATGTGGCAGCGGGCTGCTCTGCCAGCGCTGGTGACCCGCGGATGTACACAACGGCATTGTTAAGGGGATGGCAATGAAATATGTTAGTGGACACAGGGGCACGGTATCGATAACAAACTTACCCTTACCAACAACCGGACAGGCCAGTTATATCAGGGATGTAGGAGGGAAAACAGTAAAAGCAGAAAGAAGCGAATTGCAGGTAGTAGAAATCGGGGGAGTGCAGCTTCCAGTGTATTTCTGGGTATGTCCAAATAATGAGGGCATGATCCTTGGAATAGACATCCTAAGGGAAGCAGGAGCTTTTGTAGATTCGAGAAAGGGAGAAATAATGTGGACGAGTCAGGGGCAGTGAATGCGCACAACCAACAGAATACACGGCCTGGCTAGCATAGGCGCAGCTGCCCAGATCATTAGAGACTGGAGCCAGGATGGTGTCTATGGGTTACCTTGTCAACAGTTCCCAGCAGTGTGGGCTAGAGACAAGCAAGATTGTGGGCAGGTGAAGATAAACCCAGTTAAAATAGAGGAGGGTCTGTATAAACCCCCTAAGCAGGACCCTATACAAAATGACACACTGACTGCTGCTCAGGGTATAGCGAAGGAACAAAAACACCAGGGATACTCAGAGAGACTGCGGCCACTCCAGAATATAAAGTTTTCCCAGTTCCTCTGAGGGCAGACATTGCTGCGAACAAGGCAGCAGGGGGGCAAGAGGCAACTGAAATTGCAAGTGTGCAGGAGGAAACGACAGAAGCTAGCTTAGTAAAATTATATGAAGAGGTAGAGGCTGAAGAGAAGGAAAAATAGAGATTAAAAGGAGCAAAGGAGGGATCAGATGGGTGCTGGACACACAGGGAGGAAATAGTCGCGATGGACCCACCCTGTATTAGACAGATACTACTAAAGTTTTATCATGGGGCGATGCATGAGGGAAGGCAGAGCATGATCACAACCCTCCAGCAGGACTGGTGGTGGCCAGGGATGGGTGGGGATGTTGAGAAATTCTGCCGCCGTTGTATCATTTGTGCCCAGCATAACCCTGGTAAGGGCAGAAAGCTACAACTGGCAAATCAGCCTCAGCTGAGGGGACCCTGGGAAAACCATCCAGATAGACTTCACAGGGCCCCTGCTAAAAAGCCGGGGGAAAAGCTACTGTCTGGTAATTATAGATCACTTCACTCGGTGGGTAGAGGCTTTCCCAACAAGTGACTGCACCGCCCGCACTGCTGCATGGATCCTAGTTCAGGAAATCCTCCCAAGCTGGGAACCCCAGTTCAGGTGGATTCAGATCAGGGAGCACATTTCACGGGGAAAGTGATGAAGGAAATGTGCCAACTACTAGGGATTTGACAACGGTTCCACGTACACTACCACCCCCAGAGTTCAGAGATGGTAGAAAGGATGAACCGAGCAATCAAGAATGCGTTAGCCAAAGCTATAGCTGAGACAGGAAAGACATGGGTTGATGTATTACCAGGAATCTCGATGAGATTGCACGCAACCCTGAACTGCATTTTGGGTCTCAGCCCCTACGAATTATTGATGGGGTGAGCAATGCGACTCCCTTATGGGGTAATTATGGGTTGCGGGGAGCCTGGGACATTCAGGGATAGAATGACTCAATACATGAACGACCTTTGTAACCAACTTAAAGTATTAAAGGACCGAGCGAAACAACAACAGTGAATCGCTGATCAAAAAGAGCCAGAAGGAGAGGGGATAGTTTTTCCACAGCCCGGTGAACAAGTTATGGTGAGGGTGCTGCCAGAAAGGCCAGGGTTTGCCCCCAGGTGGATAGAACCACAGACAGTACTCTTAGGAACACTCACAATGTGCTGGAGGAACGCAGCAGGTCAGTCAGCATCAGTTGAAAAGATTAGTCGACGTTTCGGGTTGAAGCCCTTCGTCAGGACTGAAGGAAGTACTTTGGGGAGGGTTTGAAGAATGCTGGTAGTTGAACAAAACAGTAATTTGAAAGACAAAGGGGTGGGGGAGGGGAAGCAGGGAGGTGATTGGCAGGAGAACAATGCGCAGTAGTAGAAGGAGGCGGAACTATGAGGGAGGTGATGTGAAATAAGGATAGAGGAACCAGAGTGGAAGTGAGCAATCTTGCACTCAAATCCTAAGGCAGACATTGTATCATTGTCCAGGCTGCATTTGATATGTTGATGTTAAATTGGAGAGGAGAAAACGGCGACGCGACGCGGTGCACAGCAGCCACTCCGTGATGAATATCTGTTATCTGTCAAGTAGGGTGCCGTGCACAATTCTGATTTGATGGAGGCAGACGTGAGAACACGGAGGAACATCTGGTGAAACTTCTGAAATACCTGTTTCGCTGCTGCTGCTACTGTGTGATCCGAAATCTCCGGAGGGGCAGGACCCGAGTCCTTGGCTTTGCTTGTTGCTCGGCGGCCGGGGCAGGGTCGAAGCACTCGGCAGAGACAGTGCTTGGTGTCAGAGTGCTGGTTGGGAGCTCGAAGTTTTCAGACGGACTCAGAGCCAGCTGTGGTCGGGTGCTTCCAGAATGCTGTATCGGCAAGTTTGCGGCGCTGGAGGCTCATGGCAGGGAGAGTTTCTCCCTTCTACCATCTGCGTGAGATGTTGGGGCTATCGGGACTTTGAGACTTTTATTTTTACCATGCCCATGGTCTGCTCTTTCTCAAATTACGGTATTCTTTTGCACTGTTGTAACTATATGTTATAATTATGTGCTTTTGTCAGTTTTAGTCTTGGTCTGTCCTGTTTTTCGGTGATATCATACTGGAGGAACATTGTATCATTTCTCAATGCATGCATTTCTAAATGACAATAAACGAGGACTGAGTGTCCACATAATCTAATCTAATATCAAGCCATTAGGTAAGGCAAATAAATTTACTTCTGAATTACACGAGATGGATTTGAGGTTTTGGGCAACCAATAAAGGATGTGAATGAAGAACCTTTTGATACAGCAAGAGGCAAGTCCAGGAATCTGATGTTTTAGGTTGTTGGAAGTAGATGTGGTTTCAAATGGAAATAGCATTGGCAGTTGAAGGATATGGCCTGCAAGCTGTCTGGAGGGGGAATGGATATCCCTCCAGAGTACTGACTTGGACTTGATGGGATAGGTGCCCTCTATTGGTGTGACTAAAACACTACAATATGCGTGTGAAGGACTGGGTCGGCTGAATTCAGTATTCAAGTCCTTCATCTTCAGCAGCTGTCATCTGTTGTCTGGTGTTACACTATTTTCATTCGCATGATCTCATTCTGTTTCTCAAAGGTCCTTCAATGGCTAATTCTTTGCTCATCCTTTACATCTCTCATGTGAGTGTAGCAGGGAGGAAAATGTCTTGACCTCTGTCGTACAATATTAGGAACAGGCTAAGCACTAAGAAAATAAGCACATCTTTCCCTCTCCACCCCTCTCCGCCTTCCACAGGGATCGATCCCTCCAAGACTCACTTATCCGCACGTCCATCCCCACGGATCTTCCACCCGGCACTTATCCCTGTAAGCGTAAGTGCTACACCTGTCCCAACACCTCCTCTCTTGCCACTATTCAGGGCCCCAAACAGTCCTTCCAGGAGAGGCAATATGTCTCTTGTGAATCTGTTGGGGTCATCTATTGCATCCGGCGCTCCCGGTGCAGCCTGCTCTACATCGGTGAAACCCGACGCAGATTGGGGGACCACTTCATCAAGCACCTCCACTCCATCCGCCACAACAGACAGGATATCCCGGTAGACACCCACTTCAACTCTGCTTCCCATTCCCATTCGGACATGTCCATACATGGCCTCCTCTACTGCCATGATGAGGCTAAACTTAGGTTGGAGGAGCAACATCTCATATACCGTCTTGGTAGTCTCCAGCCCCTTGGTATTAACATAAAATTCTCCAACTTCCGGTAATTCCCTCCCCCTCCCTTCCTCTATCCCTATTTCACATCACTGCCCTCATAGTTCCACCTCCTTCTACTACTGCGCATTGTTCTCCTGCCAATCACCTCCCTGCTTCCCCTCCCCGCTTCCCCTCCCCCACCCCTTTGTCTTTCAAATTACTGTTTTTTTCAACTACCAGCATTCTTCAAACCCCCCCCAAAGTTCTTCCTTCAGTCCTGACAAAGGGTTTCGACCCGAAACGTCGACTAATCTTTTCAACTGATGCTGACTGACCTGCTGAGTTCCTCCAGTGCATTGTGAGTTTCCTTTGACAACAGCATCTGCAGATTATTTTGTCTTTACGATTTGCTACTCCGCTGCAAAGTCTCTTCAAGGTATGCCTACCCTGAAGAAGTTTAAATCCTCTCTTCGACGGGAGTTCAGTGAGACCCTCCCTCACTGCTCCCCCTCTGTGATCTCTGCCTCTCTCCGACTCTTCGACCACATCCTGTCTCAGACCCGCTACCACAGCCGCAGCTCCTTCCTGGGAGCGTGTCTCTGCCGCCATCTGTTACCGCAGGGATTCCAGCTCCGGTTCCAGGCCTCCCAGTTCGGGCCCAGCAAGGATCCCAGGTACCTCCGTTTCATTGACCACTGCTCGTTCCGCTGCTCCCGCAGGATTCTCCGCGCCACGCTGGCTGCCATGCGGAGGTACCTACGGGCCCTGTCCATCTCTCTGCCACCACTCCGGGACTCACTCTCCACCGTCTGCCATGGACCTCTCCTACACTTCATTCTCCGCCGGATTCACGCCTCAAACTGCCATTTCTTCCCCTTCCTTGCATCCAAGAAGGACAACAAGCTCGCCTGCCTGGAGCTCGAGGTCTGTGGTCAGCAGTATTCTGCAGGGATCTGTGCTACGGCTTCTGTGTGATTTCGATCAGTTGCAGGTATGGGCAGAGAAATGTCAGATGGAGTTCAGCCCAAATAAATGGTTGGAGAAATGCAAGGAGACAGTAATCAGTTTATGGCAAGATCTTGGGGCCCACGTTTATAGCTCCTTCAAAGTGGCTACACAGGTTGATCATGTGGTTGACAATGCTTATAGACTGCTTGTTTTATTATTTGAGGCCTTGAATTCAAATGTCACGAGGTAATTTAAAAAGACCCTGGTTATGCCGCATCTGAAGCATTACATACAGTTATGCTCGCCCCAATATAGGAATAATGTTGAGGTAGTGTAGAGGGTGCAGAAGAGGTTTATCAGGTTTCTGCCTGGTTTAGGGGACAGGCTATTATGAGAGGCTTGACAAAGTTGGGGTATTTTCTTTGGATCAGTGGAGGCTGAGGGCAGATCTGATAGAGGTTTGTAAGATTATGTGAAGCGCAGATCAAGCAGAGATGGAGTTTCTTTTTCCCAGGATAGAAATCTCCAGTAACAGAGGGCATGCATTGGAGGTGAGAGGGTGTAGATTCAGAGGAGATATGAGGGTTAAGTTTTTTGCTTAGAGGGTGGAGGATGCTCACAATCTGCAGCCTGGGATAATGACATTGTGTGGGTAGGAGCGATCACTTCATGGAGATTTATTGATATACTTTTCAGTTGGTTCCACACAACATTGGGGGTCAAACCGTCTTGTCCTGTACTGTAGTTCGAAGTTTCTTTCTATATTCCATGATCAGAAGGGACGGCATCTAGTGCCCAATGGTCTTTAGAAGGAAACTGGTGCAGTTTCTTTCTATTCTCATGATCTACTCCATGGCCTGTGGGTCTGCCGTCCGAGATCTTGTGTCAGGGTGTAGCAGTTTATAAGCAAAATTCTCAGACAATCAGACCGAATGCACTGACGCTGTTCGTGACTTTTGCTCTCTGCTTGCTTGATTCTACGAATTTATTTAATTTGAACGGGAAGACTAAGAAACTCTGGGAACGTTCGGCAGGCTACACCGAATCCCTGGAGAGACAAGGTTTATCAGTTGAAAAGCGGCCATCAGAATGGCAGAAAATAATTCTGTTAGTTCAGCATTATTGAATATAGAGGTCCCGGGATCAGATACGATCAACAGGTGTTTTCCACAGACAGAATTCACATTACGAATGCGTGTAGGAATTGCTGTGACAGTAGTTCTGTTAAACAACAAACAACCTTGATTAGCATGAAGTAGAGATTCCAAGGCTCAGTGTTGTTGTAGATTTGAGCGGCCGGAGTGCAGGGCTTTATTATTAGATGTGTTTGGAAGGAGAGGGACGAAGTCCAGGTCAGTGCACGTCCAGTTACAAACTGTGCTGGTGGTGTGTGGGGTTTGGGAAGTGTGACAGGCTGGTGCCATTTGGATTAGACAATAGACAATAGGTGCAGGAGTAGGCCCTTCGTCCCTTGGAGCCAGCACTGCCATTCACTGTGATCATGGCTGATCATCAATCAGTTTCCAGTTCCTGCCTTATCCCCATAACCTTTGATTCCGCTATCTTTAAGCGCTCTATCCATCTCTTTATTGAAAGCATTTCAGAGGCCTGGCCTCCACTGCCTTCTGGGGCAGAGCATTCCACATATCCAAAATGCTCTGGGTGAAAAAATTTTTCCTCAACTCCATTCTAAATGGCCTACCCCTTATTCTTAAACTGTGGCCTCTGGTTCAGGACTCGCCCATCAGCGGGAACATGCTTCCTGCCTCCAGCATGTCCAATACCTTAATAATCTTATATGTTTCAATCAGATTGTGTCAAAAATTGAAGAACATGCTGGAGACAATGAACTTGGAAACCAAAACTGACAATGCTGAAAACACACATCACTTTGCATTTAAAAAAAACAGCCGAGCAATCTGCTCGATATACAATAGTAACTTTACACAGATGGCGTCTGATCCACAGATGCTGCCTGACTTGCTGAGTTCCTCCAACAGTTTGTGTGTGTTTAAATTGGATTTCCAGCATCTCAAGATTTTCTCGTGTTTGTGATATCACTCTTCGAATCTTGCGGTGAAAGAAAAGTCATTGAGGATACAGTTGAAGATGTTTGAGCCCAAGGGACAAATGTGAGGAATTCCTTCAGAGAAGTCCTGTGCCTGGAGTGATTGACGCTAAGAAACACCATTGTTGTCCATTGTGCATGAGATGAGCGCCACCACTGGAGTGTCTTTCCTGTGCTTCCCGGTGAACGTATTTTTGCCAAAGGTAAGCCGGTCAGGGAGAGATGTCATCACTGACCAGTGAGATGATAATGAAAAGACATGGAATGAAGGTGAATTGTTAGGAGATGACGACGATACCTCTGCCGGGCTGGATTCAGGAAGTTAACAGATCGACAGGTGAGTGAACAGGGGATGCAAATTTGTTTCACAAACACAGTACTCCAGGTATGCCTAAACCAACCTATTGCATAATTGTTCTGTATCTCCCCATCAATCTGTTCTTAAATTCTATTCCCAGCTTCCTGCCGTCTGTGAACTTGGAGTGTCTAAATGTAGTTAACTTGGCCAGGTGACATGTGGATTGTGAGCAGCTGTTTCAAAACTCCGATCCCTTCACTGGCCCAAGAGTAAATGTCTGCCACAGAGAAGAGAAGAAACTCCCTTGGTCTGTTTCCAGTCAGTCAAAAGATTGTTAATCTATGTCAGCAAATTTCACCACAAAATTATGTCCTTTAATTTTAGTATGGAAAGGAATATATGAAATTACTTACTCTGCACATACAATATGTCTATTGTCATGTACCCCATGACGGATTAAAGAACCAGCAGAAATGGAAAACACTTTGGAATCCAGTATTGCAAATAACTAATGGTATATATTAGTAACTATGTAATTCAGTCATATAAGTGCAGATAAATCAAAAAGGTTACCAGTGTTTATTTACATATATATGTGTAAATGTTGAAATATATGAAAAACAAGCTTCATCAAGTCTAGGGGTAAATAGATAGTCTTCCGATGAGAGTAAAGTTCAGTTCAGTTCGTGGTATTGAGTTGAGTAGTGATGGAGCGAGAGAGAGGGAGAAGTCTGAGTCTTCAGGTGAGCTGACGCCGTCAATCTTCCTGTTGTCCTCGGAAATCCTTTAGAAGTCACCGACTGTGACCACAACAAACTTAGACCGTTCTTCTGTGGTGGAATTGTCAACCCAGCAAGGGTGGCACACGAATAACTCCCCACCGGTCACACACTTTGTGCACTGCTAGAGCCACTGATCGATCCGCCTGATCAATCCTCCAAAACCCAACTTGTCGGTGGGCACAACAAAGCGCATTCAGTGTCCAAAAGCATGTGTCTGTAGGTCTAACAGCTGACCTTCTATTTATCTCACCATGCTGAATACCAACTGTCCATAGAGCAGCTCCTCCCTTCTCTCTCTGTAAGAACATGGATGCTGCTGGTGTCCTTGTAGAAAGTATAAACAAACTGTGAGCAGTCCTTGCCTCTCTCTCTCTTTCTTTCTCTCACTTTTTTACAAGGTGTCTTTGTTCCAAAACTCTCTTTCTCTCTCTCTTTCTCTCTCTATCTCTCTATCTCTGTATCCTTCTATCCCCTTCTCTCTCTCTCTCTCTCTCTCTTCAAAAGCACAGGTCACAGGGTAATTCAGGACCCCAACACATCCCCTTCCTTTTAGAAAAAAAGAATTGACGCAGGCAGAATTTTACTTTAACTGAAAATTACAAAGTTTGAAACATGTATAATCATCAGATAACAGAGCAAAAACGTGTAGAATTTCTAACTTAACAACTAGATAAACTATCAGCTATAACGTTGTCAGTACCTTTCACATGTTTGATTGTCAGGTCATATTCTTGCAATTTCAGAGTCCAACTTAATAACCTTCTATTCCTATCCTTCATTTTAGTTCGAAACACCAACGGATTGTGATCTGTGTAAACCACAAGTGGTCTCTGGGCAGGACAAACATAGTCTTCAAAATGCCAGAATAAGTGCTAGCAATTCCTTTTCAACAGTGGAATAATTTTCCTAATACACATTAAATTCCTTTAAGAAATAAGCCACTTCAATGTCATCCACACCTTTCTGTAACAATACTGCTCCAGCAGCTTCGTCACTAGTGTCTGTTGCTATAGAGAATGGTTTTGAAAAATCAGGTGCTTTAAGCAGAGGATGATAACACAGGATGGCTTTCAGATGTTCAAATTCCTCTTGGCAAAGATCACTCCATACAAATCTTTCACTTTTCCCGTCAAAATGATTTGAGACCCAACAGCACTTCCTCCTTAGTATCAACACGCTGGAGAATATCACCATACAGTCTTTCTCATCATGCTTTCCTCCTTGTCCTTTTCCTTAGTGATCACCAGTAATCATTTTCTACCTCGCATGCTAACTCTGTCTCGGGGCATAAACTCCCACCTTTGTCCGCGGGTGGTCCTGTCCTCTCCCCACTATACTGTTGTTTACTGTGTATGCATAAGATGCATTGGGATTCTCATTGATCCTCCTGAATGAGGACATTTCCTGGTAAACCTTCACTCTCCTGATTCGCTGTGTGACTTGTTTCTTGCTTCCTGTATGTTCCTCCAAGACCCTGTCTAATTTCATCTTCCTCGTCCTTACATATGACTCCTCTTACAATATTTCTCATCACCCTGAGTTCCTGACCGTCCCTGTCCTTCTCTACCCTCCTCATAGGAACAGGGAACTACTAAATTCTGACCGTCTGGGCTGTATGTGACTCTCACAGTATCATACATCAGCTAACATCAGCTCCATCCAGTAACAACCAGTAACATCAGCTCCCAGACAACTCTCTATGACACCTGCCCAATTCTTCCACAAATTTATAATCATCGATCTGCAGGTCCAAATATATTCCTATCAATAATCATCTGAAACCCTCCAGAATTAAGATCCATAGATCTTTCCCAATTAAACTCCAATCGTCTTGCTAGGTTAATTTCCCAATACCATACCAAGTGTGTCTCCATCCCTGGTGGACCGTCGACATACTGTTTCTGGAAACATCCCTGAACACACCACACAAATAACACCCCATCCGCTCAATGCTACTTACTGACCGGTAGGTCTGGATCCCAGCACCTCCTCCACATGCCTCATGATAAAAATCGTCAGAGTGGCTTCAGCAAGCTTCCCTGTGAGAATATTACTTCCTCTTCACTGTAACCAATCCCTGTTACACCAGTCCCACTTATCCAGGAAGAGAGCCCAATGATCTGTGTTCCTGATGCCCTCCCTCCTGCACCGAATTGTTAGCCACACATTTAAGTGTACCAACTTACCATATCTTACCTCGCAAGCATGTGACACCTGATATAATCCTGAAATCACCACCCGAGAGTTCCTATTTCCTAACTTTCTGTCCTACTCCTTAAATTCTTTTTTGCAGGACCTTGTCTGTCTGTTGTTAGTTCTAATAAGGAACATGACCTCTGGCTGTTCATCCTGCCCTTTAAAAATGGCCCTTAATTTCTCAGAGACATCCTTGGCCATGGCATGATTGGGGTAACGCATCATTCTGCAATCTCACTCATTTACACACATACTCCTGTCTGTGCCCCAGTTATAGTGTTCGCTGCATGTGATTCATATCTTTCCATCCCCATGTACTTTTGTGCTTTCTGTTTGTAATGAACATTGTTTGAAAATGTATTCCTTGTATTCTTCTCTGGTTCAGCTCAGGCAATTAACTTATGCATTCGCAAACAAAGGAGACTGCACACGCGTTGAAACCACACAATTTGTTAGAACTCGTACGATTTTGATGTAGAACAAAAAGAAAACTGATGTCTACAGTATAGCTATACATAATTCGAAACAATACTTATCATCCACGAAACAAGCCGATCTCTGTGAAAGAGTGGAACCACAGCAGATCCGGCAATGTCACAGAGCCGGTTTCCTTGCTTCTTTCCTTCCTTCCTCCCTTCCTCCCTCTCCCTCTCCCTCACGGTGTCTCTGTCGCTTTACTATCTCGCTCCCTCTCTCATTCTATTCTCTCTGTCTCTCCCACATGCCCACTCCCTCGCGCTCACTCTCGCGACATCTCCCTCGTGTCCTCTCCCTCGCGCGCTCTCCCTCACGTGCTCTCCTTTGCGCTCTCTGCCTCCCGCCAACTCCCTCGTGCGCTCTCCCCCTCGCGATATCTCCTTCTGTCGCTCTCCCTCGAGCTCAATATCGCCCGCACGCTCTCTTCCAAGCCCTCTCCATCACGCTTACTCTAACGTCATCTCCATGGCACCCTCTCCGTCGCGCCCTCTCCCTCACGTGCGCTCCCGCGCGCCCTTTCCTCGCAATGTCACACTCGCTCTCTCCTTCGCGCCCTCAGCCTCGCGCTCACTTTCTCTGTCTCTCCATCTCTCACAGAGAGACAAGTGAACGGATCGGTTCTCTGTCAATATTGTAAAACAGGAGCATTCTCCTACAGGAAGGTAGTTCAAGTTGGCAGTGAGAGGGAGAACCTACAGATAGAGATGGAGGAGAAAAGGAAGGTGAAGGAAAGAACGGGTTTTGACGGGAGCAGGAGTGGTTGATGGAGACGAAAGTAAACCCCAAGATCAGGCAGTTTTGTCAGAACCGGGAAGCAGGGAAAACAGGTTCTCCTCAAGCTTCAATTTAACAGGGCGAGAGGTGAGGCGCAAAAGGGATTTCTCTGGGATGCTGAGGTCAGTGATGCCGTCGGGCTCAGCTGTAAACAGTTGTTTTGTGACTCTAAAGCAACACACACAAAATGGAAAATATTAAACAGTTGACAGGATTCTGATGAACGGTCTCGGCAGGAAAAGTCGACAATTTGCTCTTTTCCATAAATACTGTCTGGCCTGCTGAGTTCCTTCAGCATCCTGTATGAGGAAAATAGTAAACAGTCGACGTTTCGGGTCGAGACCTTTCATCAGGATGTGATTTTGTGTGAGTTGTTTTGTATTTCGAGCATCTGCAGATTTTCTCGTGTTTGTTTTGTAACTCTGTTCATCACATTGTTTCCATTTACCCACAAGTGGGGGGATAGAATATGGAGCATGAAGACAGCTGAATTGTAAAACTTTGCAGCGTTTATTTCTGATGTTTCATGAGTTTTAAAATCCGATTCAGTGGGTATTTCACCGCATTCTTCAGTTCCTCTCGGAATTTGCTCTGAGTCACGGAGTAAATACACGTGTTGGTGCAGGAACTGAGAACCTGCAGCATTCCTGATGTGTTTTCTGTGATGTAACGGGGATCCGTGACAGAATAAACAAAACTCATTGAAATCCGTTGATAGATAGAAAATGCCACCAGTGTTCCCCACAACAATATGAAACTACCGGTGATGCTGAAGAGCAAAACGATGGATTTGCGTCGGTTCTCCATCTCCCGGTCCTTGTCATTCTCTCCACTCTTTTGTCCCCGGAGCCCCCTGCGGGCTCGACTGGCCGCTAGAATCCGCCTGACAGTCAGAATATTGAACAGCAACATCAGAAAGAATGGGACACAAGGGACTAAAATGCGGTGAAACACCTCAAATGCCGACCATGAGAGAGAGTTTGTGAAGCTCGGTGTAGTAACACAATCCCAGGGAACACCGTCAATTATTTCTCCAGCCCCGTACACAAAGCCCCAGGGGACAGTCTCCAAACAGGCCAGCACACTCACTGTCCCGATAAGCACAGCCGCCGTTCTCTCGGTGCAATATTTTGTTTTCAGCTTCTCACAGCAAATAGCCACAAATCGATCGACGGTGAAAGCGACAGTCAGCCAGACGGAGGTCGCAGTGCTCGCAAACATCAACCATAGATAGAATCTGCACACAGGAGTGATTCGCAGGAATGATTGGGGAAAATAAATCACAGCAGTCCACTTCATCAGCGGATCGGAGATAACGACCAGGAGATCGGCCGCTGCCATTCCCACCAGGTAGCGAGTGACACATTTGGAGAGACCGCACTTTCCCCGGGACAGGATCACAATCGCCACCAAGTTCGCTGGAAGAGAGACAGGGAACAGCAACTTGAGAAAATACTGAGCAGAAGCCGATGCTGCAGCTTGAGGGGATCCTGTAATATTTCCGCTTTATTGTTACATTTAGCGGTGGGAGGGCCGAGAGAGGGCGCAGAGCGGCGGGACAGAGAGTGAGTTTACACAGTAAAATAAATTCAATATGATCTGAATACGGATTCCTTACTGATGATCGAATCTGAAGTGGCAGCGGAAACTAAAACTGGGTAACTACCTCATCAAGGTCAATACTGGATAGAACATTTCTACCTGCGCGTTCCGCGTCTCGTCTGGATGAAATGAATAAATCCGGACGCTGATGGCGGGATTCTTCCATCAGACAATCATCAACTTCCATGGCGATCCCTGTCAGCGACAGAACAGCTGAAGGACGGATCAAAAAAGGAAATGCTGGAAGCACTGATACAGTTAAAACAGAATATGTGGAAAAACAGTTAACGTATCTCTCCTCAGAACTGTTCACAGAGCGACCCCTGACACGAGTGTTAACTGGTTTCTCTTTCCATACAAGCTGCTTGGGGCTCAGCATTCCCCGAGTTTGTTTCCTATTCCAGCATTTACCACCTCACTGACTTTACAACAGAACATTGACTGATTCAAACAGATACAGCGAGTTCTGGCAAATCCTCAGACAGACATGACGCCTCCCGTTGATTCCATCACAGGGAAGCGGGGGAGAGGAATTCAACGTCCAGCAGCAAACTCGGTGCCGTAGTCAGATGTCTGTCAGATGGAGATAAGATGGAAAACGTTTCACTCTGAAGCATGAGGTCGGCTGTGTTAATTGACTCTGCAATGAGTCCAGTCTGCTGTCCATCAGCTGTTCACATTCAGTCATACCGCAGACATTTATTTAAAATCGACAATAGATTCGATCTACAACACGAAAGTCCACACATTTGCTAAATTGTTACTACCAATCATTTGTTTGAGTGTTGCTCCTAACTCAGAAATCCGCTCACATGCAAATGTAGACGATCAATTAGTATAATCTCCGTGGGATCTATAAATACAATATTTGCAGATGCAGTGCAGATACTGCAAGACCAAACGCACAGAGACGGAACATCCCATTATTGATCACAAACCGCTGGAAGAACACTGCCTGACAAGCTCAGTTCCACCCATGTTGGTGGATTCGCTAAATTCCTGCCTCGGTTTGTTTCTAGATCCAAATTCCAGCATCTTTCGTCCCGATGTTTCCACTCTATTCCTGAAAAGCGGAATACCGGGACTGGAATGTGAGTGTTTAAAGCGGCGGCAGAATCAATCACAACGTTGGAATTAAACTTCAACATCCGCCCACGGCAGCTGACACTGCGGCTTACCGGGAATTCCAAAGGCTGAAATAAAAGGATAGTAAACGTCTTCTATCCGCCAGATGACTGGATACACCATTTCAGTCAGAATCTGTGATTTCTGTTGCTCCTGTGTTCACAGCTCCAGCAGACAGCTGATGCATTCAAAGCGGCCCTTATTTATACAGAGGATCTGTCTCCAGAGATACGGTTATACACCTCACTAACTTGCTCAGTTACAGTTGCTTGAACAAGCACTTCCATTCAGTACCTTTGTCTCTATTGTAAATATTCGGGCGATTGGAGACAAATACATGACAATTCTTTGGCATTACCTCAGCAGAGTCTCTGGTGAAAATAGGCCGGTTGGTTTAATTACAAAGACTGGGCTTTGTCACGGAGCAGCGACATTTACATATTTCGTCTTTTTGTTGGCTAATTACTGATTTCTGAACGGACACCAGCGACACAGACCGATCTCTACCTCTGTCCCTGCCGTTTCCCATTTTGTAAATGTTCTTTAGTACTTCAGCTTCTTCCTGATCTCTCTCTCTCTCAGCCCGCCCCCCCCCCCACACACACACACACTTGTAAAATTGTATTTCTATGTTATATCAAATGTCCTGTTGAACATACTGGACAGGTATATGGAGGAATTTAAGGTGGGGTGTTGAATGGAAGGCAGGGTTTGTGGGTCCGCACAACATTGTGGGCCGAATGGCCTGTACTGTGCTGTACTATTCTACACTTCTATGCTCTATGCTTACTATAAATTGCAAATAGCACATTTAGACGAAGACATAACTAGAGATTTTTACTCCTTGTGAATATGAAGGATGTAAGTTATAAAGTCAATTCAATTCAAAACCCACAACCACAGATTCGAACAAAGGTACAATAGTGAGACGGCGATTAGGATGGAAATGGTCAAATGAGCACATTGCTAATGTACAATCAGGAGAAAATATGCAGGTATTGGAAATCCAAGTCAACGCAAGAAATTCTGCTGAGTTCCTCCAGCATTTTGTGTGTGATATTGCTGAAGTCACAGTCTTTAATGGGCATCTCAAATCTGTCAAATGTCAAAAGAAATTGAGAAGAAATATTTCAATCTGCAAAGGAATGGGCAAACTGGTAAAATAATAAAGAAAAGTACTCGAAACAGGGAGATGAATAGATGCAGGATGACTGGAAGTGAAGGAGAAAAAAGGCAATCGTGAGATAACACGTTAGCTGAGAGAGACAGAGAGAGAGAGCGTGAGAGAGAGGGTGAGAGACAGAGAGACAGAGAGAGAGGGAGATACAGAGAGAGAGAGACAGAGAGACGGAGGGAGGGGGGGAGAGAGAGAGACAGAGAGAGACAGACAGACAGAGAGAGACAGACAATTAGACAGATGCTGCTCCTGTATCTCCCAGTCTCTGTTACAGAGTGAGGGTGTAGGAGTCAATCTCTGCTGGTCAGTTTTGGGTGCCTTGTGTAAATGTCGGCTTGATTCTGTCCCTGTCAGTATCTGGTATGGTGTCAGAGTGCGGGGTTCATTCTGTCCCTGTCAGTCTCTGGTACAGTGTGAGAGTGTGGGGTTCATTCTGTACCTGTCAGTCTCCGGTACAGTGTGAGAGTGTGGGGTTCATTCTGTCCCTGTCAGTCTCTGGTACAGTGTGAGAGTGTGGGGTTAATTCTGTCCCTGTCAGTCTCTGATACAGTGTGAGAGTGTGGGGGCTCATTCTGCACCTGTCAGTCTCCGGTACAGTGTGAGAGTGTGGGGTTCATTCTGTCCCTGTCAGTCTCCGGTACAGTGTGAGAGTGTTGGGTTCATTCTGTACCTGTCAGTCTCCGCTACTGTGTGAGATTTGTGGTTAACACGGCATCTTCCAATCTCTCATCAAGTGTAACATTACAAAATTTCTTTCAGATTCATTCTTGCAGTTTATTTTTTTGATTAAGTCTATTTTTCATTTTAATCAATACCACAGGGACGATGCCACTGGTTACATTGAACTAATATTCAGGTACTTTGCAGCAGAGCATCTGGAGCAACAAGACTAGACCATTGATTCAAACACTATTCTGTGATAAATGTGTAACTTTCCTCGAGTCTCGGCGTGGGACGGTTTGAGTGGTGTGTACTCTGTAGTGACATTTGGGCTGATGGAATTGAGAATGATTTTGACTGTAGATTTGTAACCTATGTGTGTGCACAGTGATCAATAATGAGACCTCTGTTTGATCAGATTAAAACACACATGGGCTGATCAGATCACTGATGACATGAATATTGGTGCAGTTGTGGGTGGTGAGGAAGGTTGTCAAACGGACAGAAGTGGATGTAGATCAGTTGGAATCATGAATGGAGAAACGGGGGACAGAGTTTAATCTGGACAAGTGTGACGAGTTTACATTCCAATGTTGGAGGAACGTACACAGTAAATGACAGCACCCTTGGGAGCACTGATATATCTTGATGTGTTTGTCCATATCATCCTGCAAGAGGTATTGAAAGCAAATGGAGCTGTGCGGTAACCTTCTCTTCATCAGTCATGGTGTTGTGTACAAACCATAGGATGACATGTTACAGCTGGACAAACCCTTGGTTAGGTCACGTTTCGAGCTGTATGTGCAGTTCTGTTTGCTACATCACAGGAAGGATGTGAGGACTGTGGAAAGGGCGCAGAAGACATTTCCCAACGTGTTGTCTGGATTAGTATAGGGAAAGTTGGATAAAACTTGGATTATTTTATTTTATTTATAGATACAGAGGAAAACAAACGCTTTGAGCCACACTGCCCAGTAAACCCTGGCAACCCATTTTAATCCTAATCTATTCACAAGATAGTTTACAATCACGTGTTAACCTTCCCACTACATCGTTGGATTGTGGGGGAAAAAAAACAGGAGGATCTGAAGAAAAATGACGCAATCCACAGGAAGAACATACAGAGACTCTTTAAAGAAGATGTAGGATTGAATTCTGACTCCGATGCCCCGAGATGTAACAGCGTCGTGCAAATCCCTACATGGTCATGGCGCCCCAGAGTGCAGTCTCACCTGACACCAGTGTCAGCAGAGGTATCGTGGGCCGAATGGGCTATCAGTAGCAGAGAAAACATGACATTTTATTGATGGGGAACAGAATACAAATGTCGGGAGCTTATGCTTCCCTTATAGAAACATTGAAACATAGACAACCTGCAGCACAATACAGGACCTTCAGTGCACAATGCTGTGCCACACATGTACTTTAGAAATTACTTAGCGTTACCTAAGCCCTCTAGTTTTCTGAGCTCCCTGAACCTATCCAAAAGTCTCTTAAAAGGCATTATTGTAACCTCCCCCAACACCGTCACCGGCAGCCCATTCCATGCACTCACCACTCTCTGCATAAAAAACATACCCCTGACATCTCCTCTGTACCTACTACCAGGCACCTTAAAACTGTGCCCTCTCATGCTAGCCATTTCAGCCCTGGCAAACAGCCTCTGACTATTCACATGATCAATGCCGCTCATCATCCTGTACACCATATATAGGGTGGGGGAGCCCATTTATACATTATTCAGGGAAGAATCTCAATGTGTTGGAATCAGTTCAGGGAATGTTCACTGGACCAATACTGGTAGTGAGCTAGTTGTCTGATGAGGAAATTCTGGGCTTGTGTTTTCCGTTTGTACTGTCTCCATGTGTTTATAAGACCAGAAGATACAGGAGCAGAAGAGGGCCATTCGGCCCATTGAGTATGCTCTGCCATTCAATCATGGACTGATCCCAATTCTTCCAGTCATCCCCACTCCCCTGCCTTCTCCTCATACCCTTTTATGCCCTGGTTAATCAAGAACCTATCTATCTCTGCTTTAAATGCACCCAAAGACTTGGCTCGTGGCACCGAATTCCACAGCTTTACCACCCTCTGACTAATGTAATTTCTCTGCATCTCCGGTCTTAATGGACAATCCGTCAATCCTGAAGTCATGCCTCTTGTCCTGGACCCCCTACCATGGGAAATAATTTTTCCATATCTAATCTGTTCAGGCCTTTTAACATTCAGAATGTTTCTATGAGATACCCCCTCACTCTCCTGAACTCCAGGGAATACAGCCCAAGAGCTGCCAGACGTTCCTCATATGGTAAACCTTTCATTCCTGGATTCATTCTTGTGAATATGTTCTGAACCCTTTCCAATGTCAGAATATTCTTGCTAAATTAAGGAGCCCAAAACTGTGCACAAGACTCCAAGTGTGGACTAACGAGTGCCTTATAGAGCATCAACATCACACCCCTGCTCTAATATTCTATACATCTAGAAATGAGTGCAAAAATTGCATTTGCCTTCTTCACCACGGACTCATCATGGAGGTTAACCTTTCGGGTATCCTGCACAATGCATCCCAAGTCTCCTTGCATCTCTGCATTTTGAATTATCTCCCCACCTAAATAATAGTCTGCCCATTTATTTATTCTACCAAAACGCATGACCATACACTTTGCAACATTGTATTTTATTTGCTGCTTCTTTACCCATTCCCCTACACTATCTAAGTCTCTCTGTAGGCTCTCTGTTTCCTCAACATTACACGCTTCTCCACCTATCTTTGTATCATCAGCAAATGTAGTCACAAATGCATCAATCCAACAGTCCAAATCATTGGCATACCCATAAAAAGCAGCGGTCCCAACACTGACCCCTGTGAACTCCACTGGTAACTGGCAGCCAGCCAGAAAACGATCCCTTTATTCCCACTCTCTGTTTTCTGCCGATAAGCCAGTGCTCCACCCATTGCCAACTAGAACCAGGGACCAATATTTCATGATTTGAGCAAAAGATCAGAGGATTCTTTTCTGAATCTTAATACACTCTCAGACATTGGAATTCATTAACTGACAGGTTTTTTGGATCATATCCTTGTATGCTTTCAAGGGAAAGAGAGGGGGATAGTTTATAAGGTGGGGAGGAATGTTCCTGGGGCAGACAGGAACATGGAGTTTAATGTTGAAACAGGACAGCCGTGACCTTATTAAATGACAGAGCAGGTGGGAGTGGCTGAGTGGGGACTCCTGCTCCTCATTTGGATGTGGGTGTGAGCATGTGGTGTGCTGACCAGGACTGTACACAGAGCTCCAGCCGTGACCCCACTTGTGTCTATACAATTCCACCAGAGCCCCCTCCCCTGCAATTCTGTACCTTCAGCCAACAAAAGCAAGCCTCTCATCCGCCTTTTAAACCCATCGAATGCTCCGTCCTTCTAACCTGAGGAATCATTCCACATGCTCTCCCTCTGACCCTCTATTCTTCTCCAGATTCCACAATGTACCGTCTACCTCCTGGCCCTGTTTGGGCTCCCCACCTGCATCACCTCACCTCCCAGATTAAATTCCACCTGCCTACCTGTCCAGTCAACTGACACCTTCTTGTAGTCCTCAGCTTTCCCCCTCACTCTCAGCCACATGGCCAACTACACTGGACACAAATATTTTGCTTCCTGATTACTTTTAGGTACGTATATCTTATGGATTTGGACTGCTGATGTTGAAAATCACTATGCTATGTCCCTATCACACACCATCTCTTTGAAATTGCCTATATTTTTTATATTTCAATTCATAATCCAGGTCAGATTATTTGATGCCAAGATTAAGGGAGGCATTTGTGTTGGTCCACAAATCAAGCAGGCCAGCAATAGCAGGCAATTCAAAGAACTTCTATTGGGACCAGAGAAAATCGCATGGAATGCATTCAAGGAAGTTGTTGAAAATGTTCCATATTTTCCCAGGGACCAGGGAAATATTGACCAGCTGTGTTTCACTGTAACTGTTGTACTGGAAATGTGTGTCTGGGTCCTGGGCTCAGTGTGGGACTGAATGTCTCTGCTGTCTGAGACTGTGGAACGAATGAGCTGTCAGTGCCTCTGTGCTCAGTAACACACCTTGTGTGTGAGAGATGGAGCTACTGTTCTGTTCATTGAGCCTTGGCAAGAGGGAACATTGGCGTACATTGAAGTCTTTCCTGCAGGTGGGAGAAGGAAAGTGAAAGAGGTAAGAGGCAGACACGGTGTGAAGCGACTGGTGCAGCCAGTGCCAGTGTGTGAGGCCACTCACAGGCTGCAGCTCTCACCTTCTTCTGAGCAGCAGATGGAGGAGGCTCCAAACCAAGGAAGAGACAGACAAACCCCACCACTTCCTGGTACGGATCCGGGAGTGGAACAGAGGGATGGACACAACATTCATTTCCCATGGGATTCATCACTCAGAATACTCACTGTCCAGCAACAACAGACATTGGGAAATGGGCTAATGGGAAACTGTCTTCCCATGGTCAGGGGAGAGGAAGCAGCAATCATAGTCAGCAGCAACTTCTTCCCACTCCGCCACACTCGCCGTGGCCCAATCCCAGTGCAGGAATTAATTCTCACTCCACATTCAAGCTACAGTACCTAAGCCTCTGCAACTGGATCCATGACTTCCTAACCGGAATACCACAATCTGTGCGGATTGGAATAACATTTCCACCTCAATGACAATTAACACTGATACTCCACAGGGCTGTGTGCTTATCTCACTGCTCTATTGTCTCTACAACCACAACTGTGTGGCTAGGCATAGCTCAAACAACATTTATAAATTTGCTGATGATACAACCACTGTTGGCAGAATTTCAGATGGTGACAATAAATCATAAATTAGGGTGAACTACCAGTTAGTGGAGTGTTGCTGCAGCAACAATCTTGCACTCAACGTCAGCAAGATCAAAACGCTGATTGTGGACTTCAGGAAAGGTGAGATGAAGGAACACAAACCAATCCTCATCAAGGGATCAGAAGTGGAGAGAGTGGACAATTGCAAGTTCCTGGGTGTCAGCATCTCTGAGGATCTAACCCGGATGCAACATATGATGCAGTTATGAAGAAGGCAAGACAGCGGCTATATTTCATTAGGAGTTGGAGGAGATTTGGTTTGTCAACTAAAACACTAAATAAACTTCTACAAATGTACAGTGGAGATCATTCTGACTGGCTGCATCTCCATCTGGTATGGCGGGGGGGGGGGGGGGGGGGGTGGTGGGGGAGGCTTCTGAACGAGATCAAAATAAATAGCCAAAACTTGTAAAACTGGTCAACTCTACCATGGGTCCAGGCTCGGTAGTACACAACATCTTCAAGGAGCGGTGCCTCAGGAAGGCACCGATCATCATTGAGGATCGCCACCACCCAGGACGTGCCCTTTTCACACTGTCACCATCGGGAACGAGGGAGAGAATGCTGAAGGCACACACTCGGTGATTCAGGAACCGTTTCTTCCCCTCTGACACCCAAATTCTGAATTCTCAATAGGCATTGCACCCATGAGCACTACCTAACTACTTTTTGCTTTTAATTTATGTTTTAATTCATGTTTAACTACTTACTTTAACTTAAATATTTAATACTTAATGTAACTCAGTTTATTCTCTATATTTATTTATCATGGATACCATTGTACTGCTGCTGTAAAGTTAACAAATGTCACGATATATGCCAGTGATATTCAATCTGATTTTGATTAAGTTGCTAATTGAGTCTGCCTCTACCTCTCCAGCAACAACTTCCATTGCCCTCACTCCAGAATCGATACCATTCCCTCAGCAACACACGCACAGTTCTGGAGAAGCTCAGCAGGCCAGGCAGCATTAATGTAAAAGAGTACATCTTTGGCATCTTAGGCCAAGATCCTATGTTTATAAGTAAAAATAAAACACATATACTGATTTAGAATAGTCCAAACACCATTCTCCCATTGTTGATAACGCTATTTGTCCAAGACCTTCCCACATAGGAACTATTACAACCCCTTTTCCACAGAGCCCCATCATCAGCATAGAAAGCCAAACTGAACTCAGGCCCAAGATGATTAAAAATATAATTAACTATCAGATTAAACAATATTAAACTGATAGCACTATCCTGGGGAGGGAGGTACGTTTTCTTCCGCAAACTCTGATGACCACCCTCCCTGAAAATGACCCCCCAAAACAAAAAAAATGATACCCATTTGCAAAACCAACACCAACACCAAGCTTAATGAGCTTAATAAGAAGCCTCTCCCTCCATCGCATATCATAAAACTATTTCAATGTCCAAAAACACTGCAACTACCGATTCTTTCAGTGTAAAAGGATTTCCAGATATCATTCCCAGTAGTACAAGGGCGTCATAGATCTCCCTTTGCGAAACCCACGTTGGTAGTGACGAAGTAATTCTCTCTTATCTAAAACAATCATCAGCCTAATTACTATCATTTTCACCATTATTTTACACAGTGAGGAAGTGAGACAACAGGCCTGTAGAAACTGGACAGCATCGGATCCCACCCAGGTTTTACAACAGGCTTCACCACATGCCTTTTCCAGTCTCCTGGCAACATTCTTTGCTTCCAGGCCTTCTTATAAAACTCAAGCAACTTCTTTTAGACTGCCTCAGGCTGATACTGGAGTACAGTATATGATAGTTTCCCATATCCTGTCCTGGTCTATAGTACATGCCTTACTGGTGGCAAATTTCCATTTAGCCAATGTAAAGTCATCATCCATGGCAATCTCAAATGCTTCTTGTTTCTCACAAATCTTCCCACTGTCCACCAAGAGACTCTCTCATCTCTTAAAAAACTCATCCCCTATATTGTCTAGACTATGTGTGTTTGCAAACGTGTTTCTCAAACACTTTGCCTTTTCGTTGTCCTCTGCATCAAATTTCCGTTCTCCACTAATACTGGAATCTAGTTATAACCTCTGACACCATTCATCTTCCTCAGCATTCTCCACACCACCATCAGAGGATCATGGGACGGGAGGCCTCGGGAGAAAGAAAGAGGGAGGGGGGAATCCCAGAGGATAGGCAAGGAGCATAGTGAGAGGGACAGAGGGAGAAAAAGAGAGAGAAATATATATATATATATATATATATATATGATAATAATAATAAATAAATAATGGATGGGGTGGTCCCATGATCCTCTCATATCCCTTTTGCCAATCAACTGTCCAGCTCTTGGCTTCATCCCTCCCCCTCCTGTCTTCTCCTATCAGTTTGGGTCTCCCCGTCCCCCTCCCAGTTTCTAACCTCTTACTATCTCTTCTTTCAGTTAGTCCTGACGAAGGGTCCTGGCCCGAAATGTCGACTGTACCTCTTCCTATAGATGCTGCCTGGCCTGCTGCGTTCGCCAGCAATTTATTAAGTGGGTTGTATAACTCCGGTCTGTTGGGGATGGCGACATTAATTTACCGGAATAGGACCTGCAGCAGAGTGAGGAATGATCTGACAGAAAGCAGCTCGGGGACTGGTCGAATCACATGGAAATATGGGAGACCCCTCACTACTCAGATGCTTTGCTACGTCATTGAGCGATGGTGGTATAGTGGTGAGCATAGCTGCCTTCCAAGCAGTTGGCCCGGGTTCGATTCCCGGCCATCGCAGGCTGTACAGTTTTACACTACATAACATATAAACCTCTAACATAGACACGATCTACGCAGAACTCCATGGGCCAAGTAATCAACTCACGCTAATTCAGGCTGTGAGTGTAAATTGATTCATTAATTATCATTCACTGGTCGTGGATCACAGTTGGAATTAACATCCCTCAAGAGTTTCTCGTAAAATCCTGTTCTGACTCTATTCCAGATTCTCCAAGAATGGACACTTCACAGGAAGGATCGGCAGGATTTGTAGTGTTGCCTGATTGAAGTGTTTGACCTTGTTTGCCTTCATTGGAATATCAGAGACTGAGAGGAAACTTGACCAAATTATCAGAATCAGAATCCTTTATTATCGCCAAGTATGTGACACATACAGGGAATTTGATGCCGGTTTCCCTGAGCTCTCGCTGTACAGAATCAAAAAGCAAACAAAACAATAGTGCAAATAACCGTGAACTATATACAATGAGGTGCTGAATACCAGTGCATGTACAGGTGGACTTGGTTTATAATAGACTAAAATTCAAGTGTTCATAAGACTGATGGCATACGGAAAGATACTGTTCCTGTACCTACGTGTCCTGGCATACAGTGATCTAAAGCGCCTACCAGAAGGAAGGAGTTGGAACAGGTGATGTCCAGGGTGTGATGGGTCTACAATGATGCTGCTTGCTCGCTTCCTGACTCTATGAGAGACATAGATTGGGCAGATAGTCAGAATTGGATTCCCAGGGTAGGGATTCGAAATTCTAGCGGGAATGAATTTAAGGTAGGAGAGAGTTTAAAGATGTACGGGTCACGTTTTTAGACAGAGTGGGGCGGGTGCTTTGAACGGGCTGCCAGGTTCAGAGACGGAAGGGTGTACGATGTGTTTAGATAGACACATGAATATGTTAGTGTGGAGCGACATCGATAGAGGCACAAAGAGAAAATCTACAGATGATGGAAATCCAAGCAACACAGAAAATGTTGGAGGAACTCAGCAGGCCAGGCAGCATCTGTGGGAAAAAATACAGTCGACCTTTCGGGCCGAGTTCCTTCATCCGGACTGGAGGAAAAAACGATGAGGAATCAAAGTTAGACGGTGAGGGGAGGAAGAAACACGAAGGTGATAGGTGAAACCAGCAGGCGGAGGGGGTGGCTGGTAAATTAAAGACCTGAAACTTTGATTGGTGAAAGAGATACTGGGCTGGAGAACAGGGAAGGAGAGGAGGCCATGGAAGAAAGAGAAGGGGGCGGAACACCAGAGGGAGGTGACGGGCAGGTAACAGATAAGGTCAGAGAGGGAAAAGAGAATGGGGCTTCGTGAAGGTGGGGGCATTACCGGAAGTTTGAGAAATCAATGTTCATGCCATCAGGTTGGAAGCTACCAGACGGAATATAATGTTTTGCTCTTCCACCCTGAGCGTGGCTTCATCGCGACAATACTGGAGGCCATGGGCTGTTATGTCGGAATTGGAATGGGAAGTGGAATTAAGATGGGTGGCCACTGGGAGATCTGGCTTGTCCTGGTGGAGGGAGTGTAGGTGCTCGGTGAAGTGGTCTCCAATCTGTATCGGGTCTCACCGATATACAGGAGACCACACAGGGAGCACTGGATACAGTAGATGACCCTAAAAGACTCACAGCTGAAGTGTTTCCTTACCAGGGAGGATGTGTAGGGACAGGTGTAACACTTGTTTCACTTGCAAGGATAAGTGCCAGGAGAGATATCAGTGGGAGGGACGGACGCACATGGGATTCACATGGGATCCCTGCAGAGAGCAGAACGTAGAGGGGGGAGGGAAAGATATGTTTGTTGGTGGGATCCCGCCGGAGATGGCGAAAATTACAGAGAATTGTGTGCTGGAGGCGGAGGCTGGGCGGGGTGGGTGGAATTAGGTGAGGACAAGACAAACCCTCTCCCTGGGGGAGGGAGCGAGGATGCGGTGGGGGCAGGCGTGAACAAAATGGAAGAGATTCTGTTGAGAGCAGCTTTCATAGTGGAGGAAGGGACGCCCCTTTCTTTGAAAAAAGACAATATCTCCTTTTTCTTGAATGAAACGCCGTATCCTGAGAGCAGATGCGGCGGAGACGCAGGAATTGAGAGAAGGGGCTGGCATTTTTACATGTAACGGGGTGGGAAGCAGTATAGTCCAGGTAGCTATGAGAGTCTGTGTGGTTATAATGGACATCAGTGGACAAGCTGTCTTCAGAGATAGAGACAGAGAGATGGAGAAAACGGACTGAGCTGTCGGATATGGGACAGGTAAACTTTTGGGCAGGGCGGAAATTGCAGGCAAAGCTGATGAAGTGGATGAGTTCCACATGGGTGCAGAAAGAGGTAGCAATGCCGTCATTTATATAGTGTAGGGAAAGTTAGGGAGCGACACCAGTGTAGGCTTGGAACATAGACTGTTCCACGTAGCCGACACACAGGCAGGCACGGATGGGACCCATGCCGGTGTCCATGACTCACTTTGTGTTTAAAGGAAGTGGGAGGACAAGTTCCGCCAGACGGAGGTGAATGGTGGTGGAGGAGAGCTGGTTGGGTCTGGTTTCCCGGTGGAAGCTGAGAGCTGACAGACCTTTCTGGTGCGGGAGGAGTGGGGGGTGGGTGGTTTGCTGGACGTGTATAGGGATTGGACATCCATAGTGAAAATGAAACGATCTGGAACCTATGTGGGATGAAACCAATTCGACTCCAACTGAATGATCCAAAATTTAATCAAGACCACGACATTACATCCGGCAAGTCCGTTAGTTCCAGGAATGTCGGTCGAGGAAATATACACCAATGGTCAAAGAGTATGTAACTTACACACTCCTGACAAATATATACCTTGCGCCCCTGGTACTGTACTCTCTCTTCTCCCTTCTTCAATCCGGCTGAAGGTACAAAACAGCACGTACTACAGGCTCGTGGATAGCTTCAACTCCGCCGTTATGTCTACTGGATAGTGCCCGAGTCGATAAGATGGAGCCTTGACCTCACAATCTACCCGTTATGATGCGGCACCTGATTGTTTACCCGCACTGTGCTGTCTCTGTCGCAGTTACATTTCATTCTGCATTCTGTTATTGCTTAACATTGTTCTTTCTGAATACGTTGTGCAATCATTTGATCTCTAGAAATAGTGTGAAAGAGAAGCTTTTAAAAAACATTTTAATTCCCACTGAAGTTAACGCTGCAGTCGCAGGGTTTCCGGACAGCACAGCGTTACCCAGCTGGCAATATAACACGACGCAAAAACTGCCGGGTCACCTGCGTCCCTGGGTGGGCTCGAACCACCAACCTTTCGGTTAACAGCCGAACGCGCTCACCGATTGCGCCACAGAGACAGACTGGGAAAGGAGACTATGAATGGTCTGTTCCGGGGTTGGAAGATGGTGACTGACAATCGATGCTGTGAGCCGGCTTTTCACATATCACAATCACAACATTGGAATTAAACTTGAACTTCCACCAACGGCAGCTGACACTGCGGCTTACCAGGAATCCCAAAGGCTGAAATAAAAGGATAGTTAACGTCTTCTATTCGCCAGATGACTGGATACACCATTTCAGTGAGAGTCTGTGATTTCTCTTGTTCCTGAATTCACAGCTCCGTTAGACACTCTGAGCTGATGCATTAAAAACGGCCTCGATTCAAACAGGGCATCAATCTCCAGCGATACGGTCAAACACTTCACTAATTTTCTTAGTGACGGCACTTGAACAAACACATTAATTAAACATCTCTGATGGAAACATTTGACGATTGAAGACCAATACATCAAAATTCTTGGGCATTACTTCAGCAGAGTCTTTGGTGGCAATGAGGCCGGTAGATTTAATTTTAAACTCTACATTTGTCACGGAAGAGATTCTTTTACAGATTTCATTGTTTTTCTTTTTTTGCTTTGATAATTATTGCTTTGCAAATGGAGACCAGCGACACTGAACGACCCATATCTCGTGTCCCTGCAGTTTCCCATGTTGAACTGTCCTTCAGTCCTGCAACTCCCTCCTGGTCGCACACACAAACAGTCTGGAAACACCGATACGAAGAAAAATACAACAGAGAGATCAAGATTGGGATAGAAACCGTCAAATAACGACGTTCCTGATGTACAAACACGAGAAAATGTGCAGATGCTGCAAATACAAGGCAATACCCACACGGTCCGTTGAGTTCTTCCAGCATTTTGTCTGTGATATTGCTGATATAACAGATTCTATCAGCATCTCAAATCTGACAAAGGTCAAAGGAAATTGTGTTGAGCCAGAGGCCGGTGAGTCTGTGGAATTCTTTGCTGTCGACGGCGATGGAGCCCGAGTCACTCGGTATGTTTAACGCGGAGGGTGGTAGTTACTTGCTCAGTAAGGAAGTCAAAGGCTGTGGAGAGAAGGCGTGAGAATGGAGTTGATGAAGATAATAACTCAGCCAAGATGGAATGGGGCAGTCTGACTCTGCTCCCTTCTCTTACGGTCTTCTGGGTTCTGCCTGGGTTCAAGTGTACAGAGTTGTTCGCACTTCTGTTGTTTATGTTTTCTCAACGTCGTATTTGTTGTTCTGAGTTTATCAGTCTCTATTTCTTGGATCGTGTAGAAAACTGCAGAAAGTACAGCGTGATATAATCAGTTGCAGGTTGACTGTGTGGTTAAGAAGACATACGATTGTATTTAACTTCATTAATCGTGGGATTCAGTTCAAGAGCCGACAGGGAATATTACAGCTATATAGGATCCTGCTCAGACCCCACTTGGAGTACTGTGCTCAGTTCTGGTCACATCACTACAGGAAGGATGTGGAAACTATAGAAAGGGTGCAGAGGAGATTTACAGGGATGTTGCCTGGATTGCCGAGCGTGCTTTATGAGAATAGCAGCATAGAAACATAGAAAACCTACAGCACAATACAGGCCGTTCGGTCCACAAAGCTGTGCCAAACATGTCCCTACCTTAGAAATGACTAGGCTTACATATAGCCCACTATTTTTCTAAGCTCCATGACCCTATGCAAAAGTCTCTTAAAAGACCCTATCGTATCCGCCTCCACCACCTTTGGCGGCAGCCCATTGCACGCACTCACCAGTCTCTGAGTAAAAACCTTACCGCTTCATCTCCTCTGTACCTACACCCCAGCACCTTGAACCTGTGTCCTCTTGTGGCAACCATTTCAGCCCTAGGAAAATGTCTCTGACTATCCACATGTTCAATACCTCTCATCATCGTATCCACGTCTATCAGGTCACCTCTCATCCTCCGTCGCTCCAAAATAAAAGGCCGAGTTCACTAAACCTATTCTCATAAGACATGCTCCCCAAGACATGCTTTGAGCGTCCGATGGAGTCGGACCCCAAGATCATTCTGATCCTCCACACCGCCAAGCGTCTTACCATTAATACTATATTCTTCCATCATATTTATCCTATCAAAATGAACTACTTCACACTTATAACTTACAGATTGAGTGAACTCGACCTTTATTCCTTGGAGTGACGGGACCTGAGAGGGGTCCTGATAGAGGTGTATAAGATGATAAGAGCCATTGATCGTGTGGATAGTCAGAGGCTTCTTCCCAGGGCTGAAGTGGCTCACACCGTTTTAAGGTGCTTGGAAGTCGGTACAGATGAGAAGTCAGGAGTAAGTTTTCTTTACGCAGAGTGTGGTAAGTGCGTGGAATTGGCTGCCGGCGACGGTGGTAGAGCCTGATGCAATAGGGTATTTTAATAGGCTCTTGGAGAGGTACATGGTGCTTAGAAAATAGAGGGCTATGGGTCACCCGAGGTAATTTCAAAAGTCAGTCCATGTTCAGCACAGCATTATGGGCCGAATGACCTGTATTGTGCTGCAGGCTTTCTATGTTTCAATGTTTCTATATATAGAAAGTTAACAGAACTGTTAGAGCGGGCATCAGAAGCTGGAAATAGGAGGTAGTAATAGGGGACAAATAAATGGCGGACGAAATTATTAGATATTATGCGTCCGTCTTTTATGTTGAGGATACAAGCAGTATGCCAGAAATTCGAGAGGGTCAAGGGATGTAGGTGAGCGTAGTTGCTATTATTAAGGAGAAGGTGTTTGGAAGCTGAAAGACCGCAAGGTCACCTGACCAGATGGACTGCACCGCGGGTTTCTGAAAGGAGATTACGAGATCATGGAATCGTTAATAGTGATCTTTCAGGAATCACGGGCTTCTGAAATGGTTCAGAGAACTGGAAAATTGTTGATCTGATTTTGCTCTTCTCGACAGTAGGGAAACAAAATACAGAACACTACAGACCAGTTATCAGGGCTGTTCTGGTTGGGAAAATGCTGGAGTCCATGAGGTTTCTGGGTGCGTGGAGACACCTGTTCAAATAGGCAGGCCTACATGGTTTCTTTCAGGGGAAATCTTGCCTGACTAATCTGCTGGAATTAATTCGGGAAATAACAGGCAAGATGGACAAAGGAGCGTCAGTGATGTTGTTTACTTGGATTTTCGGAGGCATTTGTCAAGTGCCGCAGATGAAGCCGCTAAACAATATTAGAGCCTACGGCATTAAAGGAGAGATACGAGCATCTGCCGCCAACGTGGACTGGCCTGCTTTCCTATTGAGCCGTATATCTTCAGAATTGGACCCGACTCCTGATCTTGTGGCTCAGTGGTTATACAAAGGAATTGGATTATTCCAGAGAGTATCGGCCAACATTCATTAGGCTCACCTGACCGGACAAACCTTATGATCCTCTGCTCCATCCCTTCGGTGGTTAAAGATATCTTTCCTCAGGCAGGCAGGAGAGCGGGGTTGTTTGAGTCTACCTTCCTAAGACGGTGATAGAGGCCACAGGAGGAAAAAGTCTGTTTCGGGTTAATTCAGCTGCAGCTCAGCCGCTGTCCATTGATATTTATGCTGAAGAACAGCCCGGAGACAAAGAGAGAGAGAACGCGGAGGAGACAGAGTGGAAGGATGATTCCGGGATTGAGAGGGATAACATATGAGCAGCGTTTGTCCGCCCTTGGACTGTATTCCTTGGAGTTTAGAAGAATGAGGGGAGACCTCATAGAAACACTTCGAATGTTGAAAGGCATACACAGAGTGGATGTGGCAAAGTTGTTTCCCATGATGGGGGAGTCTAGTACTAGAGGGCATGACTTAAGGATGGAAGGGCGCCCATTCAGAACAGAAATGCGAAGTTTTTTTTGTCAGAGGATGGTGAATCTATGGAATTTGTTGCCACGGGCGGCAGTGGAGGCCAAGTCATTGGGTGTATTTAAGGCAGAGATTGATGGGTATCTGAGTAGCCAGGGCATCAAAGGTTATGGTGAGAAAGCGGGGGAGTGGGATTAAATGGGGGAATGGATCAGCTCACGATAAAATGGCGGAGCAGACTCGATGGGCCGAATGGCAGACTTCTGCTCCTTTGTCTTATGAACAGAATGTGTGACAGCAGGGCCACTGAAACTGGGTTCAGTAAATAATGTGAAACACATTCATTGCTGACATGTCGGGAACGAGGTCTCCGAATGGGTCGGTGAACAGACAGCACAGAGATAATATCAGGAGGGGAGAAGGGATAGCAAATACGAGATGAAAACCAGAGAGAAAGGTGCGAAATAAATCAACAAAGAACAGTTAATAAAGGAAACATTTATAAAGGAAGCTCTCCATTGGAGCTTAGAAAAATAGAAGACAATGGGTAACCCTAGGTAATTTGTAGGTTAAGGACATGATCGGCACAGCGTTGTGGGCCGAAGGGCCTGTAAAGTGCTGTAGGTTTTCTGTGTTTCTATGAAACGATGTGACGTCAGCAAAGAATCGACAAATGAAAATGAAGAGAAGAATGAGCAACGTCCACAACGGAGCAGCGCGTCACCACGTTCAGACAACAGCAGAGAGGCGCAGCGGCAGCGTGCTGGGCCCATGGGCGTCCATTCGGCCGATGGATTGACGATTGTTTCCATGGAGAGCTCTGGAGGTGACGGAGGTCGTATCAAATTAACCCGGGCCTATCAGGATAGTAGAAAACTGTCCTGACGTGTGTAAACTTAGAGAGCATCTCAGGGAGAACTTCATGCGGATATTTTTGGAAACTGGAACCCATGCCCGAGTAGCTACTGAGGCAAGTACACTCACAATATTAGAGAATTGTCTGGGCGACCACCTGAAACATCAAGACACTGAAGGCAACAGCTAGTAAGCGAGCTCTTTTCTGGTGTGATTGGTAGTTGATTGTCAACACGGACACTGTGGGCCGAAAGGTCTGTTTTAGGGTCGCATGATTCTGTGAATCTATATTACATTTGTGAATAAGAATAAAGGGTTTTATTTACTCTGGTAAAGGGGGAGGGGGATGAGAGTGTTCCCATTATGTATAAATAGACAGAGTGAATGGTGAGCAGACTGACGGCACTCAGTGTGAGCACATCATCCGACATGTTTTGATGTGTCCTAGTTCAGGGGTCCCCAACCTTTTTTGCGCTGCGGACAGGTTTAATATTGATAGTATTCTTGCGGACCGGCCGACCCGGGGGGGGGGGGGAGTGGTAGGGTTACCAACGGACAAGCGTAGCAGTCAAAATAAGACTACAATGACCATGAAGCCTTGCGCGGGCACCAGTGCGCACGCGTGTACCTGCCGATATTATTCTCCGCAATGCGTTTTAGGCGATTCTGTTCGGCGGGGGGGAGGAGGTGTTCATCACGACCGGAATATTGGTAATAAGCGGCTAATACACTCAATTTCGTTTCTAAAAGGGATTATCTAACGAATTTAATATTAAACACACAGCGCATAATTTCCTCGCATGAATATAGTGATGAGTCAATCATCAGGGGAGGACAGGGAGCTTGAAGTGTTGAACGAACTTCCAGTAGAAGTGGTAGAGGCAGGTTCGATATTATTTAAAAGAAAAAATGGATAGGTATCTCGACAGGAAAGGAATGGAGGGTTATGGGCTGAGTGCAGGTCGGTGGGACGAGGTGAGAGTAGCGTTCGCCATGACTAGAAGGGCCGAGATCGCCTATTTCCGTGCTGTAATTGTTATATGGTTATATAAGTCACTTATCACTCAATAGCATCATAACATTTTAAGTAACGTTTGGATATTAAACACACAGCACATATTTTCCCCGTATGAACATATAAAATCATTGCAACACACCATTATCGCTGAATCCGTGGGAGCCCTGGGCTTGTTTCCCTGCAACAAGACGGTCCCATCGAGGGCTGATGGGAGACAGCGATACTCGAAGGAGGTTCCTTATGTCCGGTCTATTTAGTTTTCGTTGCATTCATTGCAGAGATATGTTGGAAATGGAAGCAACGTTTACAGTGCTTTCGTGGCTATCGCAGGATATTGAGCCTTGACTTTGATCCGGAATGCCGGCAGAGATGTTATGTCAAACATACTTTTCAGCCCGCTGTCATTTGCAAGCTCGAGGAATTGATCTTCTTCCCGCGCTGACATCGATGACGCGCTGCTAATGACCTCGTTTGCGTTCAAGCTCAACAGCGGGCGTGACAGGGAATGAGGAAAGGTGCAGCTGACTCATATCGCCAAATCATATCGTTTCCTCGCGGCCCGGTAGCGCATGCTCAGCGGCCCGGTGGTTGGGGACCGCTGTCCTAGTTGGCTGTGGGAATCTGATTTAGAGTGAGAGCAGGAAGCTGCACGGATCGGTTCACCGGGGAAAATGTGAGGGACAGCACTTCAATCCTTGGTCCACTGGCCAGCCCAGGGTGAATAATAATTTTACACTCACTCGTCCATTTAAATAACTTCGGGAATTCGTACGCGAATTGTCAGGGTTGGACCACTCGGACGCTAGAAGTGTATGACTGTGGTTCGAGCTGTTTTCTGAATGTGGTCACTGTGATTCCTCACTCTGGTGCAGTTCCTGTTATGTCCGGTTGAGGTCGCCATCCTCCGACAGACCGGAGATACACAACACCCAGTGTTTCAATGAAGTGGGAGTGATCGCTTCAGAATTCGATTCGCTACATATCGTTTCCCGCTTGTCGCACTAAAAAAAAGCAGAAATATAAATATATAACTGTGATTAAAAATGTTCATTCCAGCAACACGGATTTGGGCTCGAATGAGAGCACTCCCCTTCGCTAATCCTTGAACACAACAGGTGACTGAATCGCTGGAGCAAACTGAGACACTGCTGTGGGAGGGACACGAGTGAAAGGCTCCAGTATTACAGCTGAGAAACATCAAAGTAATTCTGTTCACCCTCTTGTACTCTTAAAGGTGCATGATAGGAGTTACCATCAGCAGTTCCCCGTTAGTATAGTGGTTAGTATCCCCGCCTGTCACGCGGGAGACTGGGGTTCAATTCCCCGGCGGGGAGAGATGAATTTTACTACATTATTCTACGGGAATATCGAATTCAAAAGACAAATAAAAGCGTACAAAGAATTTGTGTTTACGCTATTCAGTTCATTGGGCATTGGGAAGGATGGAATTGCTCGGGCTGCTGTGATCCTTCCGAGAAGAAAGTGGTGTTATTGTCAACCTCTTTCCTCAAGAATCCCCTGAGAATCTATATCTCAGCACCGTTCTTTGTTACTTGTTCGTTGTTACACAGAGTCCATCATTCCGGGCATATTAATCCGGGGCTTTTGTTGTCAACTATCAATTCCCGCATGTTCCCACCACAGTAGTAAGGTAACTAACCAATATCAGTCCAGACGAAGGTTGCCGGTCGGAAACGTCGACTGTTTACTGTTTTCCATCGATTATGCTTGGTCTGCTGAGTGCCTTCAGCATTTTGTGTGTGTTGCTTGGATTTCCAGCATCTGCAGATTTCTCTCCTTTGTGACCAATATTAAGTGTCACCCTGGAACACATCGATTACATCCCCTCATCTTGTTTTAGTGTGCAAAATGGCTCCAGTCCCCTGCTCTGCAAAGGGAAACTCTGCTCTTCAAAGATCTTTCTTCCTTGGGTTGACTGCACACTATCTGTGAACTATCCTTGCCAAGGCGCTACATTAACCTGACTTGCTGTAACTTCCACACTCCCCACTTCCCTTTGCGTCCTGTAAAGGACCACATGAATTGTGGATGCAGCTGAATTGCACAGAAAATTCGAGTCTCCCCAGTGATCCTGTCATCGTCTGCCTGAAGAGTGGGATTGCTGAACGATAGGAGGCAGCTGTCCTTCGGGTCCTCTCTCCACAGAGTGCTCTCAGTAAGAAACTTAAACAAGTTTCAACACCAGCAGGAATATAAACCCCCTTGGCCACTGTACGCTGGAGTTGCACAAACTTCCTGGCAGAGAATGAGGCTAATCAGAAGGGTTCCAAAGGTGATGATAGAGTCGTATGTAACTCCTGCCCAAACTTCTTAACTTTAACAGCTTCTAACGGGATCTGCACGGATAAAATCGACGATGTTTTGCACTATTTCAGTCCAATAATGACACAAGTTCCTCCCCTCTCGGCCAACAGGAAGTTTAATGCTGTTCAGATTTGAAAGGCCATGATGCAGCTTGCTGCCACTTTGTTAGAAATGTCTTTCATGACCAGACTTGTATCATGTAGCACTACAGCAGTGTTGTTAGCCGATCACTGCAACACTGGGGTCATACTGATGTTCTCACGATCCCGTCTGGTAGGTCCCCAGAACAGGAACACTGCAATCCAGTAACAATCATCAGTCTCCTTCGTCCTTCAATGCTGGCAGGTGTCAGTATTTTCTGCTACACACGCCAAGTATCAATAACCTCCTGACAGCTTTTGTTCAGGCCAAAGACTCCACTTAAAGGCAAAGGGGATACCCTTGGCAAACAGCAGTGAGCCTGCCATCCAATACTGTAAGTGCCATTAACAGAGGTTATAGGATCACTGGTGACACACACATTGCACGTACTGTTACCTAAATCTGATCCCATCACCCGGTAGTTGCAGTAACAGACTTCACTCTCATCCTCATGAAGCAGCTTCAGAGCTGAGGATTTATGCAGTCCATGATGAGAAGTTTATTGCCATCGTTCAAAGCAGTTCCATTGGCAAGTGTGATTTCTCTGGGCAGTGCGGTCCAGTGTTCCCTTCACAGCTCTAATCTTCTTATCAAAGTGGTAAACAGAATCAAAATAAGTAATATTGAGGTGGGGAGACTGCACTGTTAACCCACCTTCTGAATGTCTGGGCCCCCTACAGCACACTCAACAACTCGACCGTTTAGCCCCAACATGCATTCATAACTAAGGGTCATGTTTATTGAGTGGAACAGGAGCTGTACTGCCTCATCTGTGACATGAGGTACTCAAAAGACATACAGTATCCACTAACATTTCTTCCAGTATCGGATCAAGAGAAGTCGTCAATTCCAAAAATTGACATGCGGGCTTACATCAGAGGCTATTTTACAACGGGCAGAATTACAATTGTACAAATACTACAGTACAGTTTGGGAAATAAACTTCATAATCTCTGCTGGTGATGGTGGTGGAAGCTGAAACTGACTGTTATCAAAGTTGCCTTGGTACTGTCGGCACCTTTGAGCTCAGTGACCAGACTGTCCATAAACAAAGTGCACCCCTCACTGACGTCTCCATCTTTTACCCCCACCGTGTCCACCACCAACATCCCCATGTTTGTTAAAGTGAATCAAAGAACTGCAAAATCCATACATTTAGAATAGCTTTTTCTAAACAATGATATACGCTTTTCAAAACAAATATAATACCATTCTCAAGTGGGTTACAAGTCAAATGCATGTAAAGCAGGTAATGTTGAAATAAATTTAGAGTGTTTGTTGACCTTACACCCATGATCTGTCTGGGTGTAAAGTCAGCAAACACTTTTCCTCCACCTTGTGACGTATGTCAGCAATAAATCTATGACCAATTAAAACATGCACTTTCCTGAATGATCTTGACAGAGCAAGTGGGAGAGGAAGTTTTCATCTGTGAGACAACCAGAACCTGGTACCACTATTTAACAACTGGAGCGAAAGATGAGAGGATTCTTTTAAAATCAAATCAAATCCAATCAAGTTTAATTATCATTGAGACCATACATGGATACAGTCGAAGGATACACAATTTCTCTGGGGCCAAGGTGCATAATATACATTCAAAAAAGTGAGAAAGTGGAACATTATCATGCAAGAAAACACATGTATAGTCCAAGTGCCTGAGCGACATGCAAATTGATGGTGCAGTTCCTGGTAATCCAGCCTGTCATTCCACCAATTGAACAGTGGAGGGCAGCACTGATGGGAGAGGCCAGTTCCCAACCCAGCACAGACTCCACACTACACCACATGCTGTGTCGTCTCACCTGGACAGCAGCTGCAGGCAAGCCCACAGCTTGAGGCCTAGTCCTCAATGTGACCGAGGCCACTGTTGCCTCTTCACCCGTCTCATCACCAAACAAGGGAAACAGGCCTGTGGAACGTCACATTATCAATGTGTAACAGGGTTTTGCAAATGCAACGTCCAAGACAGTCAGACACGCTGCTTTCACTCAACAGCTCCGATGCCTTCTAGTACCAGGCAACAGCACAATCTGCACCCAGGTCAGCTCCTCCTAACCCTCCACTGGCTCCTTGTCCCAGCTGAGTGCAGGTTTCTCCTTCCCTGACTCATCCACAGACTCTTTTGACACCACTACCGGTGGCTCTGAACTTCAAACAGATCCCTGTTGGGGTAGGCCTGCTTTTCCCATTGTTCTTGGTGTCCAGACTGAGCTTACGATCATTTTCTGAATCTTAGTTACCTTCAGACATTGGATTTCATTTTACTCACAGGTTCTTAGGAATAGTCTTTAGATCTGTTTAAGAGTGAGGGATTGGGATAATTATAAGCTGTGGATGAAATGTTCCTGCAGGCAGACAGGAACAATGAGTATGATATTGAAGTGGGACCAGACATGACCTCATTAAATGACAGAGCAAGTGGGAGGGTCTGAGTGGGGACTGCTGCTCATAATTCGGATGTGGGTGTATCTGTATGTCCCTGTGGTGTGGTGACCAGTGCTACATCTGAGACCCCACTTCCGTTTATGCAGTTCCAGCAGAGTTCCCTGCTCTGGCACACAGTGCCTGCAAACAACAAATGCAAGTCTGCTGTCTGCCTTCTTCACCCATCAACGGACCTGCTGACTGCTGTCAGGGACCTGTCCTCATGCTCTCCAGGGTCCCTCTGCCCCTGCACACTTCTCCATATTCTCCCATGTACTGTGTGCCCCCGGCCTTGTTTGTCCTCCCCACCTACAATTCCATGTGCCTCCTGCCTGCCCACCTGCTCAATCCACTGACGCTTTCCTCCTCATAGTCACCCACATGGACAAATATTGTCACATCTGCAAACTCCTTCATCAGGTGCCCACACAGACAGCAGAGTTTCCCTTCCCATCAAAAGCAGGGCCTTGGCACTGGTCCCAGAGAGCCCCACTGCAAAGAGGCACTAAAACACTTGTCAAGAGTTCCCCTCACTCCCTCTCACTGAGACAGAGTGGGATCCAACGTCACTTTGCCTTAGATCCTATGGGATCACTCTACCCTGTGGGATTTGTTTAACACGCTGCTGACATCCATGTGGATGACATCAAGTAAACCGTACAGACATCAAACAGTTGAGCATTAGAACAGGGCATTTAGCCGACTATGATTCCAAATTAAACTGATCCCTTCTGCCTGCACAGGATCCATATCCCCCAAATCCTGCAAATTGATCTGGTATTAAAAAGCTGACAAATTTGCTACCACTCCCATCCCAGGCAGTGTAATCCATGCACCCACCACTCTGTAAAACACCTACTTTAAATTTTACTCCTCTCCCCTTAAAGCTATGTCCTCAAGTATGTGATGTGTGAACTCTCAGAAAAAAAAAAGATGCGCACTGTTGAATCTATCAATGCTTTTCAGAGTTTTATGGAATCCTGTCAGGTCTCTCCTCAGGTCCAATGCTCCAGAAGAAGCAATCCAATTTTGTCCTTCTGGTCCTCACAGCACATCCTCCCCAGTCCAGGCAGCATCCTGATAAATCTCTCCTGAACCCTCTGCAAAGCCTCCACATTCCTCCTGCAACTAGAACTGCACACGACACTCCAAATGTAGCCTGAACAGAAACTCTACATCTGAGTCCGGACTTCCTGACCCTTGTATTCTGTGTTTCTGATGATGACGGCGAACATACCGTACACATTCTTTACCACTCTGCCTGTCTGTGTTGCAACTTAGACCCCCTGATCAAACTGTGCGTTAATGCTGTAAGGGTCCTGCCATTAAATGTGTATGTTCCCTTCACATTTAACCTCACACTTGCCAGGATTAAACTTCACTATCTTCACCAACTCTCCTGAAAAATAATCAAACAACATCCAACCTTCCGATGTTGAGAATAAATTTTCTCTCAGCAATGATTCCTGGTGTCGCTCGGAATTATCTCCAGTAATCCTCTGAGCACTGCCTGGAAGTTGACCGGCCGGTAATTACTCAGCCCATCCCCATTTGCCTTTGTAAACATGGACACAATGTCAGCAGCCTTCAATCCTCCCGCAGCCAGAGAGATTGGGAAATGATGTGCAGAGTCTCTGCTGTTTCCACCCATCCTCCTCTGAACGGGCCTGGATGTGTTTATCAGCGCCAGGTGAATTATCTGTTTGCTATGATGCTGAACAATATTTCTTCCCCCGATACGTCACTGTCCTCTACTGCTTCTGCTCCTGATCCTTGTCTCATTCAGACCCTTGCACCTGCTCCATGGTTCGATAAGGTCACGGCTGGTCTTATACCTCAGCACCACCTTCTGCACTAACCAGAGATACAGCTCGGATGGGTTGAAACTAACTTGGCAGTGGGATGGAAAACGGAGTGAGAGTGCAGAACACGAGGTAGTTTACAAACACAGTCAATGTGTAGAGAGACTCTTAGTAAGGAAAGGCTGATGGTAGGGCAAAATTGCAGTCAACGGGGTGATTTGCAACATAAAGGGAGGACAAAATCAAAAAATGAGCATACAAGACTAAAGTTGATGTATTTGAATGTGTGCAGTATACATAATAAGATTAGTGAATTTGTACCACAGTTACAGAATGGCATGCATTATGCTGCAGGCATCACTGATTTGTGGCTGAAAGAAGATTATATCTGGGAGCTTAATATCCAAGGATACACATTGTATCAAAAGGACAGGCAGGAAGGCATAGTGGATGGTGTTGCCCTGTTGGTAAAAAATGAAATCAAGGCATTAGAAAGAAGTGACATGGGTCAGAAGATGTTGAACCATTTTGCATAGAGCTAAGGAACTGCAAGGGTAAAAAGACCGCAATCAGCATTGTTTTCTGAAGGGAAAATCTTGCCTGACAAAACTGTTGGAATTCGTTGAAGAAATAACAAGCAAGATAGACAAAGGAGAATCGGTTGATGTTGTGTACTTGGATTGTCAGATGGCCTTTGACGAGGTGCCATGCCACACAGGAGGCTGCTTAACAAGCTACGCGCCCATGGTGATACTGGAAAGACACCAGCATGGATAAAGCAGTGGCTGATTGGCACAAAGCAAAGAGAGGGAATAAAGAGAGCCTTTTCCAGTCACTAGTGGTGTTCCACAGGGGTCTGTGGTGGGACCAATTCTTTTTATGTTACATGTCAATGATTTGGACGATGGATTTGACGGTTTTGTTGCCAATTTTACAGACGATACAGAAATAGTGGAGGGGCAGGTAGTTTTGAGGAAATAGGGTCTACAGGAGGACTTAGAGAGATTAGGAGAATGGGAAAGAGCGGAAGATGGGTCAGGATGCGAGTATATGGGAAGTGGGCAAGCTATCCCTCTAGTGTTTGTAGATCTCGTACTGGAGATGCAGTATCACTTCACCCTGCCACTTTGATTTTGGCCCACGTTGTCATCGTCTCGGTCCCCGACTTGCCTTTATTGGGTTCTTCCTGCTCGTTAACCTCCGTGCTGGAGTTTAAGTTAAAATGGTGGAGTTATTGCTTATGGATAGTGCTTTGGGGGTGGGGGTTTTATAGGGACTGGGTGCTGTGATCTGGGGGCTGTGCAGTAGCTAATTGAGGGGAGTTGTGGGGAGGGACAGACCCGGGGTAGAGTTAGGTAATGGTGGAGGATTCACGGCGAAGGGAGGTGGGATGGGGTGGCAACTGCATTTAGGGGACGGGGTGAAGGTTTCTGCGGGACCTTGCAATAGGGGGCAGGTCTGAAACAGGAATCAAACTGCTGCTGATATTAGGTAAATTTGGCCCCTTGATGGGGTGAGGGCTTGGGTTTAAGGGGGTGTGTATGAGGGTTGGAGATGTTACGTTTAGGGGTAGGGCAAAGGACTGTCAGGTAAGCCCTTTTGTGGGGTGTGGCTTGGGTTATTTGGGTGCTGTCCGGTTTAGTTTGGGTGCGCAGTCCATTGGAAGTTAGAATTAGGGTGAAGTGTAGGGTTGGGAATGTTTATCAGGTGTCGTGGTGCTGGTGATGTGGGGTGAAACTGGCTCCCTGGTGGGGAGAGGGCCCGCGTTTATGGGGGTGTGCAGGAGGGTTGGAGGTGTTATATTTAGGTGTATGGCTGGGTGGAGGGGCCACAGGACTTTGTGGTGGTGGGAGGAGTTGAAAGAGCACCCGGTCTGATGATGAAGTGGCGTGAACTTGGCCCCCGGTGGAGAGAGGGCTCAGGTTTATGGGGGTGTGTAGGATGGGTGAAGTTTTTATGTTTAGGGATATGGCTGAGGAATATGGATGCAGGCCTCCGCATTTGGAGGAGCGGAGAAAAGGAGCATGGGGCCCAGTGTTAAGTAGGTCCCTTTGTTGGGGTGTGTCCAGGGTTAACTAGGGTGTGTGATCCTTTGGATGTTAGGATTAGGTTGGGGGTTAGGGTTGTGGGATGTCCGCTGGGTGGTGGGAGTTAGAGCTGGTGATGTGGGGTGAGCTTGGCACCCTGTCGAGAAGAGTACTTGTGTTCATCGGGATGCATTTTTCCCATGGGGGGAAGCTGGGGGGTTGGGGTGAGTGTTGCGTCTGGATCAAACTGATCGTTGCGAATCTATTCTTCCGAGTGGTTATCCATTGTGGAGTTATAATTTCGAACTTTATCCCTCTCTATTCTGTTTAGGTGTTTCTATTTGGGAAATTAGGTTCGGTTCTAGTTGTTCGGCTCTATTTCCAATGTAAGACATACCTTTCCTATTTAATGGTCACCTGTCTGAACTTTGTTTCTGGGTGGGTGAATGAAGGGGATTTTCCTCTTTCTCCCTACTCTGGTTTTCTCAATAATTTTCTTAATTATTGGGTGCAGTGTTGGCCAAATGAAAAACACAACATTAGTCCCAACAAGTCCGTTAGTTTCAAGGACTCCGCTGCAGGAAATGCAATTTCCGGTCATATCGAACGGACAGATTCCTGACCAAAGACAACCCCGCTCCTTTCCCTCCTCCATCGGGCAGAAAGCACAAAAGCCTGAAAGGACGTGTCAGAAACTCATGGATAGTTTCAGTCCAGCTGTTTTGTCTATTGAATGGTTTCTTAGTACGATAAGGTGTACGTTTGACCTCAAAATCCACCTCGTTATGATACTGCAGCTTATTATTTACCTGCACTGTGCTTCCCCTGTCGCTGTTACACTTCAGTTCACCCGGACTTCTGGTTTTACTGGCTTGAGCTCAGAAAGTACAAACGTTGTAATCATAATATCAACAACAAAGGAATATTGTCGATAGCATGAAATGTCGAGTTTGAAAGTGAGTTGTGGAAACAGTGTTGGTGTGAGTGAGGTTGAATGAATTGATCCCTCTGGTTCAAGTGGCGATAACATAAAATTAAACATGAAATACACTGGTGCCCTGTAAGAGTTTCTGTTGTTTGATCGTCCATGTACAATATATTAAGTTTATGTCAACATGAATGTAAGCAAGGCAGGTCGTGATAGTGTTCTGTTTTCCATATGTGGATTTTTTTAAATCTTTAAATGAATGTATTAGGCACAGCACGGACGGCACAAAACGGACAGCCAAGGCCACTGGATCAAAAGCGTGCCTGGATAGTTTGGAACACCACCATTTCGGATAACAGCCGAACAGCAGCTGACCGATTGCATAGTAGAGGCCACCTGAATAAAAGCAAAACACATGGACACCTCCTGGTTTTGAAGGCGGCGAACAGAGATCGGTGCTTCGACTGGCTTTTTACAATCTGTATCTCTGGGAGGGATCAGGGAGTCAAAACCGATATAAAGACGTAGTCGGCAGGATTCGAACCTGCGCGGGGAAACCCCAATGGATTTCTAGTCCATCGCCTTAACGACTCGGCCACGACTACAAGTTCTTCACACGTAGATTCAAATCCCGGAGTCAAATAAACGGGGTTGATCCTCAACTAAAAGCGGGGATTGCTGGAAATATTCAGCAGATCTGTTAGCGGCTGAGAAAAGAGAAACCGAATTCACGTTCAGCTCAATGACCTTTCACCAGGAAATCAGTCACTGAATTGGATGGAGTCTCAGTCTGAGCAGAGCAGGATCGGGAGATGTAGAATCCTTCTGCGGGGATTAAGAAACTGCTCAGTAGAAGACCCCGATGGGAGTTTCTTTATAAGCTTTCGAGTTGTAGCCATGGATGTGGTCTAGAATATACAGCGGGAGATTCTCTTTGTCTGCTGACTGTTATTTAGGTTATAAATACAGGAGATTCTGCAGATGCTGCAAATCCAGAACACAGAATGCCGGGGCAAGTCACCAGGTCTGACAGCATCTCTGGGGAGGAGGAAAGAGTCCATATTTCGTGCGCAGATGCCCGTTGAGTTCCTGCTGCATTTTGTGGATGCTGCGTCGGTCAGTCTCGACGTGACCAGCAGCGACCGCAGTCTGAGGTGAACCGGAGAACACACCCGCACTCCAGGATTTATTTTGTCCAATCCCGAGTCTCATTCACCTCCCAATCCGTCCATAAGATCCAATGAAGGTCAGAATTCCGTCAGTTTTCAATAGTCCGCAAATCACTGGGTCTGAATGTGAAAGTGAGCTGCTGTCAGCAGTCCTCTCTCCCCTCTGTAGAGTCCTGCCGTCGGATGTCTTGCGATTCTCGTACCAGACGGTTTAGCAAGTGGTTAGAGCTCGCTCAATGATGCTCCTGTGAAATAAAAACAGATTGAAGAGGGGTTGGGGAAGTCTCACTGAAGCCAGGAAGTGGACACACCGGTGCGCTTTCTTGCTGTTCCCTGTGGCGTTCAGAGGGCGGGTTTGGTGGTCCACTCTCTCTCTCTCTCTCGAGGAGCCGTTTATTTGCGGTAATGAGTGGTCAGCCTGCACCTTCCAAATGAATCATCTCTTTGCTCTTGTCCACGTTCAGACTCAAAGCATCATTCTACCTCCTTTACGTGTGTCGCTGTATCGCGGTACCGTCATTGTGCCGACTGCAAACCTGATGATTCGGTTTGAGCTTTGCAATGTTCAAAATTACAGCTCACTAGCGTGGAGATGCCGGGGATCGAACCCGGGACCTCATACACGCAAAGCATGCGCTCTTCCACTGAGCTGCATCCCCACTTAAAATACAGAAGTGTTCAGGTCCAAACCTTCCTGCATATCACAACTGAGCAGTGAAACACAGACAATGGCTGATGGCCACAGTCATTCGGCCCCGAGTCTGCTCCACCATCCAGTGCGATCATACTTCATCCTTGTTCAGTTCTCTTCCCGAACACCATGATAATTTTTCTGTGGAATGAAACCAAGTAGACTCCAGCAGAATGATCACGGAAAAGAAAGCATGTACCACGTTCTGAAGCATAGTTTGAATGGTCTCCTCGTGAAAAAAGATGGATGCCTCACAATCTACCTCGTCACGACGCTCCACCTTATTATTTTCCCGCTCTGTGATTTCTCTGTGGCTGTTTCACTTTATTCTGCATTTAATTAATGATGAACCTTGTTCTCAGACAATGCTCTGTGTCATGATATGATGTCTATGAAAGCAACTCACATAAAAAATGCTGGTGAACGCAGCAAGCCAGGCAGCACCCATAGGAAGAGGTACAGTCGACGTTTCGGGCCGAGACCCTTCGTCGGGACTAACTGAAAGAAGAGATAGTAAGAGTTTGATGTCTATGAAAAGTATGAAAGAGAAGCTTTTTGTCACATATTGTATCTGGAAAAAATAAAGCAATTTAAATCCCCACTGAACTCTGTACGGCAGCAGAAAGGGAACATCCCCCCATTCCACCCCCACCCACTATCCCAGCAGACAATCAAATGCACCGAAAAAGCTGCTGGATCACCAGACACCCTGGGTGGGCTCGAACCACCACCTTTCGGTTAACAGCCGAACGCGCTCACCGATTGCGCCACCAAGACAGGGACTGAAAAAGGATTAAATGATCCATTTCTTCGTTGGACGGTGTTGACTAGTAGTCGATGCTAGGACACCGATTTTCACAATCTGCTTGAATGAATGATTTCCATCAGAGAGTCGAGGACACTATAAAAAGAAAACGTGAGGAACAAATATTTGTCCGATTTAGAAGCTTCGCGGGGAACTCCCAATAAATTCTTATCGCATCTGCAAACGACTCGGCCACGACTACACACTCCTCACAACTGGGCAGGCCAGGAACAAGGGCATTTTACATGGAATGTGGTCACTATGTCCCGGAACGTATGGGGAGTGTATCGATCCCGGGGTCGGCAAAAACAGGACAATTACTGAAGTAAAATCCGAAACTGCCGGAAATATTCCACAGCTCAGACAGCGTCTGTGGAGGGAGAAACAGAGTTCACGTTTCAGGTCGATGATCTTTCACCCTGAGCTCTGGGCGCGGAGTTGGAGGAGAGAATCTCACTCAGTCTCTGGCGGGTGGCCTGAGCTCGGCGAAGGCGTCGGTTTCATTCTCCTCCTCCTTTCTAACTCGTTGAACCGTACTCCTTAAATAGAGCGTAAGACCGGCCTTTGCTTAAAGTTTAAAGCATAGCAGAGGTGGATGATGGAAATATTTTAGCGAACATGGGACTCTGTCACTGAGGGTTACTCTGAATGGCGCTGAGATACAGAGTCGCTGAGGGGATATCTGAAGAAGCTGAACACCGATCGCGAGATTCTCCCTTCCCGGGGTCACTGCAGACCGGACTGTTCCACATCCCCGATGAACTGATCATTTTAACATCAAACTCCGACTTAACCTCCTCAACACTTTTCTTTTTGCTTTGAAAATTCCGTTTGAAATCACATTTAATGTGGAAACAGCAAAACTAATTCCTCGTCGGGGAAATGAAACCATCATTTTCCGTGACGGGCGGGTGTATTAACCAGTGATGAGAAACCAGCGCGAAAATAAATCTGTCATTCAGACGTCCGAACACACGACGTTTCACGGGGTCAAATCAACATTCGTTCGGGGACTGCAAAACCGACACTTTTCAGACATTTTACATTTCTCCCTCTGCGACCGGCGAGGTCTCGGGAATCCTTTCCGATTCAGCTGCTTCTTTGTCGAGCACTGGCCAGAGGACACGCTCCCGTTTGTGCCTGATTGTGCGTTGGGATGAAGAGCATTCCCCAGCAGGATTTATTGTCTGAGTAATTGATGCAGGGAACGATTTGGAAAGGGGGGGTTGGGGGGGGGAGAGAGACAGAGAGAGAGAGAGAGAGAGAGAGAGAGAAAGAGAGAGAGAGAAGCTCCTCTGCAAGGTTTTCTCATTTTTTTCTCCAGTCCTGATGAAGGGTCTCGGGCAGAAACGTTCAATGTACTCTTTTCCATAGATGCCGCCTGGGCTGCTCAGTTCCTCCAGCATTTTGTTTATTTTCTCTCTTTTCCAGTTGGGACGAACGGGCATCCACCGGAAACATCAAATCTCTTCTTTCTGCAAATGTTGCCTACCCACTGCGTGTTTCCAGCATTTTTTTATATACAAGACACGGGTTTATTCTGCAGAGAATAGATGACATTAAGATACCTCAATACACAATCGGTTAATCTTTCCAACCAAACAGAAACCTCCGCAAAAATTAAAAAGGATAACATATAAAGGTACATTCCAGCGGAAAGCCAGTGGATTTCCTTGCATCTACCAATGATGGGATGGCCTTGTGTTTTAAAGCGCACTGACGGAAAATTGTTGTTGTTAGCAGTTGAGATAGCAGAGGATGGTTTCGATCCATCGACCTCTGGGTTATGGGCCCAGCACGCTTCCGCTGCGCCACTCTGCTATGGGAATAAAAACAGCATTGCTCTCCCATGAATGATGTGCAACCTCTTGCGTTTGTTTGTGTATGCGCGCGTATCATTCTGTGTGTGTTTGCGTTTGTGTGTGTTGGTATGGGTGTGTGTTTTTGTGTATCTGTATTTGTCTGGGTCTATATTTCAGTCTGTGTCTGTGACTGAGTTTGTCTATGTTTGTGTCGGTGCCTGTATCTGTCTTTGTCTTCTCTATGTCTGTACATGTCTGGGTTTGTGTCTGTATGTCTATGTCTGTATGATGTCTGCATCTCTGTCTCTGTCTTTTTCTGTCTATGTCTGTGTCGGTGCCTGTATATGTTTAGGTCTTGTCTATGTCTGTATATGTCTGGGTCTCCCTCTGTGTCTGTCCATGTTGCATCAATTCCATTTGCCCCTTATTCCTACCCACTTACTTCACTTTCTGTCCTTAATTCTGTCTCCACTTTCGTTTCTTTCTTCCTTACATTCTGGACCACCCAGTTATTCTCTCCGTGTCGTTTATGCTTTATCCCATCTTGCACCTCGTTCCCGATATTTGCCAGTGAATGGGGTTTCTCTCATTTAATTGCTAGCAAGGACAATTCATCCCTCTTGTGGGGCTTCTTATCAATAACGACATTCTGAGCCACACTCGAGAATCACGACGTTCAATCCCGAGGTCCCATTAACGTTCTAATCCTGTCCTGATCATTGAATGAATGTTGGATTTCCAAGCTGAACCAGAAGTTCACCTCGTCTCCCTGTGAACGGAACTCGCGGGTTTAGATGCTGACTTGGTTTCCGCATCGCAAGTACGTACTTCAAATCATCCCTTCATCAGGATTTAGTTAGACCATAAGACCATAAGACATAGGAGCAGAAATCGGTCATTCAGCTCATCGAGTCTGCTCCGCCATTCCATCCCGGCTTATCCCGGATCCCACTCAACCCCATACACTTGCCTCCACCGCAGTCTGCGGCTGAGCATTCCACAGATTTGTTACTCTCTGGCTAAAAGCAAAGTCCTCCTCACCTCAGTCTAAAAGGTCTCCCCTCAATTTTGAGGCTGTTCCCTCTAGTTTTGGACACCCCCACCATAGGAATCATCCTCTCCACGTCCACATAATCTTGGTTCTTCCACATTCAGTAGGTTTCAATGAGAATTGTAGTTGTTGCTGTAACGTTCAGAACACCACGGCCGAGCTTTCGTCCCTTCCTTAAAAGTGGGGGTGTTTTTAGAATTCCACTACCGAGGACTCATATGCAGCAAGGAACCATTCTTAACTATCCCACGGGTTACAGGGTTATCGTGGCGTCTCTACGACGGCAATGAAAGGCCAACGATAGTGCGGGAAATTTCTTCATCTGGGATTTTCCGCCCAGATTTCAAACTTCACAAACAACAATGTGGAAATGCGGGGTTTGGACCCGGGACCTCACACATGCGCTCCTCCACTGAGCCACGTCACCACTGTCAAATGAACGATGATATCTTCTGTCTGACATTCTGAGCACAAAGGTTGGACGTTCAAAGATTGAAAATAGAAGTCGGAGTAGGCTATTCGGCTTTTCGAGCCAATTCCGCCATTCATTTCGATCGTGGTCGCTCATCTAACCTCAGTTTTTCTTCCCGATTATTACGCACGCCCTTTCATCCTTTTTGTATCTAGTCATAGTCATAGTCATACTTTATTGATCCCAGGGGGAAATTGGTTTTCGTTACAGTTGCACCATAAATAATAAATAGTAATAGAACCATAAATAGTTAAATAGTAGTATGTAAATTATGCCAGTAAATTATGAAATAAGTCCAGGACCAGCCTATCGGCTCAGGGTGTCTGACCCTCCAAGGCAGGAGTTGTAAAGTTTGATGGCCGCAGGCAGGAATGACTTCCTATGACGCTGTGTGCTGCATCTCGGTGGAATGAATCTCTGGCTGAATGTACTCCTGTGCCCACCCAGTACATTATGTAGTGGATGGGAGACATTGACTAAGATGGCATGCAACTTAGACAACATCTTCTTTTCAGACACCACCGTGAGAGAGTCCAGTTCTATCCCTACAACATCACTGGCCTTACGAATATGTTTGTTGATTCTGTTCGTGTCTGCTACCCTCAGCCTGCTGCCCCAGCACACAACAGCAGACATGATAGCAGTGGCCACCACAGACTCGTAGAACATCCTCAGCATCGCCCGGCAGATGTTAAAGGACCTCCGTCTCCTCAGGAAATATCTGAAGATATGTCTGACCTCTCCTCCATTTATTCTCATTGTGGAGAGCTGCGTCAGGGAGAAAAGGAGACGTGATTGTCTGTGGGTCTCACACCATTGACCTGTAAAATTTAAGGAGTTTAAGTCAGAGAGCAACAACAGACTTTCAAACTCAGAGTATTAGTTTAAAAGGACGACGTAAAGGCGGATGAACAAAATATTTCACCAAACCCAAGACTGCGCATTAGTCCTGAATAGAAACAAGACACTTTTGGAAATTCGCATCCACGTCAAATTAAAGAGAGAATATTTAAATCGGAATCACTTGTCACATTCTTGCAGACTGAAACGGAATGATCATTAACTACCCAAATTAAGATTGTTCCCTGCAGTCGGGAATGCCGTCAACCGAGTCGTGAGGATGTCAAGTTGTGAATTTATTTAACTTGCACGATGACGTGAACGAAATATCCGGATTCCTGGGTCGGAAGATGACAGAGAGAGACACAGTCAGTCAATAAATCAGCCACCTGCCACAGAGGACAGTGGTGGTCTGGGTCTTGTGTTATAGCCACCGGCCACCAGAGGGCACAGAGGAGCTGGGTCTTGTGTTATAGCCACCGGCCACCAGAGGGCACAGAGGAGCTGGGTCTTGTGTTATAGCTACCGGCCACCAGAGGGCACAGAGGAGCTGGTGCCCGATGGAACCGCCGCAACACGTATTGGTTAAAGAACAAACGTTAGATATACTGGTGCCAAATGAGAGTTTGCATTGGTTTCATATTCCATGTTCTGTCCATTTATTTCATGGCAAAATGCAAGCAAGGAAAGACAAGAGGTGCTAGTATTCTATTTTTTATATGTGGTTATCTCTTTCAGTAAATAAAATAGGAGCACACACACCGGACAACAAAAGCAGCGGGATTTCCAGAGAGTATGAGTGGCCTCGACCACTGATGTTCCGGTAACGCGCAAGGCTCTGATCGATTGCGCCACAGAGACATCCTGAAAGAAACTGGAATAAATCGGCTCTTCCTGGGTTTAGAAACGGTGACCAGATATTGGTGTTTGCTCCGGTTCATTTACAATCCGTGTCCGTGAGACGGATCAGAGAGTCACGAAGAATATAAAACAAAAAATGAAGAGGCAGGTAATTTGTCAGGATTCAAAACTATGCAGAGACAACTTAATCGATTTGTTATCTATCGCCTTAACCACTTTGCCACAATAACTATGTTCACATGTGACAGGAGTAGCAGTGATCCAGAGTCAGGCAAACAGAAATGATCCTGAACTAGAAGCAGAAACTGTTGGAAATACTCAGCATCCGTGAAAGGAGAAACAGAGTCCACATTTTGCTCGGTGGCCTTTCACCCTGAAATCCATGGGGCATTTAGTCGGAGAAAAACTCTATTATAGCGGGATAAGTTTTCATCATATCGCGATGACAAACACAAAGATCCCCATGTGGGCCTCAGCAGCTGGGACAAAGGAGTTTGCCGTTTCCCAGTTGTCCTGGAGAAGGCGGAGCTGGGCCTTATTCCTGTCACACGGATCTACGTGTGCTGAGGGAGCCCCCAATGGGCTCTCAATGACGGGGCGCCAGGACACTGAAGCAGTGCGCAGGGACTGACAGCAATGGTGACGTCAGCAGGGTAGCAGGGGCCGCCGTCCCGGACTTGTTTCACTCTCCTCCTACTTTCTCCCATCAGGTGCATTAGCACCACCTACTGTGATGGAGTCTGAGGGGACGCTTGATGGGGATCAGATGCGACATCACAAATCTATTTTAACTAAAACGCTCACCAGGGTCCTACACGACTTAACCGTCCCGGCCTGAGGTACCAGTATATCCTGCAAATTCCGCACCCCAGCTCGACCCATTAAATGCCTAAACAGCTTCCAACATTCCAAAGAATATCTGTGGCACATCATGATCACATGCTCCACCGTCTCTGAGAGATTACAAAAATCACACGAGACATTCCCTTACTACCTAAGAAGTTCCAAAGAGGAGTGCAAACCCGTATGTCCGACTACTAGTCTCATAAACCACACATCTTCCCTCTTATTCTTTTCCAAAAGGTGTCACCCTTAGACTGATGGAAACAAACAATAATATCACCTCCCTCTGCAACTCTTATCCCACAATTTCTGCTATTTCCCAGCCTGGTGCAACATTTGGCTTCATACTTTCCCACATGAAATATAATATCTACCTCAGACTTAGTGTCTGCTTTGCTTTGAGCGATGGAGGACGAGAGGTGACCTGATAGAGGTGTAAAAGACGATGAGCGGCGTTGATCGTGTGGATAGCCAGAGGTTTTTTTTTTCCAGGGGGTGAAATGGCTAACAGGAGGGGGCATGGTTTTAAGGTGCTTGGAAATAAGTACTGAGGGGACGACAGGGGTAGATTTTTCACACAGAGAGTGGTGGGTGCGTGGAATGCACTGCTGGCGGCGATGGTAGAGGCGGATACAATAGGGGCTTATAAAAGCCTCTCAGATAGGTACATGAAGCTTAGGAAAATAGAGGGCTGTGTGCTAAGGAAATTCTAGGCAGTTTTTGGAGTATGTTACATGGTCGGCACGGCATTGTGGGCCGAAGGGCTTGTAACGTGCTATAAATTTCTATGTTCTGTGTTCTGGGTTCTTCCCACACACTTCAGAGCATATAGATCATAATACACATCCATCAACAGATCGGCTGTGGCTTCTTGAAGACATCGATTCCAAACTCTGCAGTACCGAAGTAGTGTCTGGGCAGATCACAACTCTGTTTGACTTAACTTGTTCAACCCATTGCAGACTAATGGTAATGGCCATAAATCCTTCTGTATAGACAGACAACCTTTACCCACCACAACATTAAACCAGAGAATAAATAACCCACCTGGTTACTAACTGGGTTTTTAGAACAGTCTGTAAAGACAGGCAAAAAGGAAATAATACTGCTGCCGTAAATAACCAGACATCCTCTCACCCTCTCAAGAATTTAGAACATAGAACATAGAACATAGAATAGTACAGCACATTACAGGCCCTTCGGCCCAGAATGTTGTGCCTACCCTCAAACCCTGCTTCCCATATATGCCCCTACCTTAAATTCCTCCATATACCTGTCTAGCAGTCTCTTAAACTTCACGAGTGTATCTGCCTCGCCCACTGACTCAGGCAGTGCATTCCACGCACCAGCCATTCTCTGAGTAAAAAAACCTTTCCCTAATATCCCGCTTGAACTTCCCACCCCTTACCTTAAAGCCATGTCTTCTTGTATTGAGCAGTAGTGTCCTGGGGAAGAGGTGCTGGCCTGTCCACTCTATCTATTCCTCTTATTATCTTGTACACCTCTATCATGTCTCCTCTCCCCCTTCTCTCCAAAGGGAAAAGCCCTAGCTCCCTTAATCTCTGATCATAATGCATACTCTCTAAACCAGGCAGCATCCTGGTAAATCTCCTCTGTACCCTTTCCAATGCTTCCACATCCTTCCTATAGAGAGGCGACCAGAACTGGACACAGTACTCCAAGTGTGGCCTAAACAGAGTTTTATAGAGCTGCATCATTACATCGCGACCCTTAAACTCTATCCCTCGACTTATGAAAGCTAACACCCCATAAGCTTTCTTAACTACCCTATCCACCTGCGAGGCAACTTTCATGGATCTGTGGATATGTACCCCCAGATCCCTCTGCTCCTCACTACCAAGTATCCTGCCATTTACTTTGTACTCTGCCTTGGAGTTTGTCCTTCCAAAGTGTACCACCTCACACTTCTCTGGGTTAAACTCCATCTACCGCTTCTCAGCCCACTTCTGCATCATATCAATGTCTCTTTGCAATCTTTGACAATCCTCTACACTATCTACAACGCCAGCAACCTTTGCGTCGTCTGCAAACTTGCCAACCCACCCTTCTAACCCCACATTCAGGTCGTTAATAAAACTCACGAAAAGTAGAGGTCCCAGAACAGATCCTTGTGGGACACCACTAGTCACAATCCTCCAATCTGAATGTACTCCCTCCACCACGACTCTCTGCCTTCTGCAGGCAAGCCAATTCTGAATCCACCTGGCCAAGCTTCCCTGGATCCCATGCCTTCTGACTTTCTGAATAAGCCTACCGTGCGGAACCTTGTCAAATGCATTACTAGAATCCATATAGATCACATTCACTGCACTACCCTCATCTATATGCCTGTTCGCCTCCTCAAAAAACTCATTCAGGCTTGTTAGACACGATCCGCCCTTCATAAAGCCATGCTGACAGTCCCTGATCAGACCATGATTCTCTAAATGCCCAGAGATCCTATCTCTAAGAATCTTTTCCAACAGTTTTCCCACCACAGACGCAAGGCTCACTGGTCTATAATTACCTGGACTATCCCTACTAAATTTTGTGAACAAGGGGACAACATTCGCCTCCCTCCAATCCTCGGGTACCATTCCCGTGGACAACGAGGACATAAAGATGCTAACCAGAGGCTCAGCAATCTCTTCCCTCGCCTCGTGGAGCAGCCTGGGGAATATTCTGTCAGGCCCCAGGGACTTATCCGTCCTAACGTATTTTAGCAACTGCAACACCTCCTCTCCCTTAATATCAGCATGCTCCAGAACATCAACCTCACTCATATTGTCCTCACCATCATCAAGTTCCCGCTCATTGGTGAATACCGAATAGAAGTATTCATTGAGGACCTCGCTCACTTCTACAGCCTTCAGGCACATCTTCCCACCTTTACCTCTAATCGGTCCTACCTTCACTCCTGTCATCCTTTTTTTCTTCACATAATTGAAGAATGCCTTGGGGTTTTCCTTTACCCTACTCGCCAAGGCCTTCTCATACCCCTTTCTTGCTCTTCTCAGCCGCTTCTTAAGGTCCTTTCTTGCTGCCCTATATTCCTCAATAGACCCATCTGATCCTTGCTTCCTAAAGCTCATGTATGCTGCCTTCTTCCACCTGACTAGATTTTCCACCTCACTTGTCACCCATGGTTCCTTCACCCTACCATTCTTTATCTTCCTCACCGGGACAAAATTATCCCTTACATCCCGCAAGAGATCTCTAAACATCGACCACATGTCCATAGTACATGTCCCTGCAAAATCATCATCCCAATTCACACCTGCAAGTTCTAGTCTTATAGCCTCATAATTCACCCTTCCCCAATTAAAATAATTATTGTCCTCTCTGATTCTACCCTTTTCCATGATAATGCTAAAGGCCAGGGTGGTATGGGTGGAAATCAGGAACAGGAAGGGAAGTGGGTGGTCACTATCGCCCAGATGCTCACCCACTGAGAGATCTGTGACCTGACCCGGTTCATTACCAAGTACAGGATCTAATATGACATTCCCCCTAGTCGGCCTGCCCACATACTGTGACAGGAATCCGTCCTGGACACACTTAATTTGTTTATCCTCTAGAAATCTCAAATCTATTTCCACATCTGGAAATGTCCATGATGGACCTCCTGGCCAGGCCACTTGTCCACAAATCCCCAAAAGCATACTCCCACACTTATTATCTAAGTATCTACAGAAAACATTTATCAGCTCTGCTGCTATATTCACAACAACCCATTAAAACAGAATTAGTCAGATGTGACGTCCTCACTCTATTAAGCAAGTCCAGTTTGCAAGGCTCATTTTTTTTTTCTCTCGGCAGGTCAAGAGACATCTCGCCTTGTTTAACCTCCAATGCATCTCTAGCAGTCGTCCAGAACGCTCCATTACAGATTCAAAGTGCACTGGTCTGTAGAACATCCAACCTATATGAAACTGAATGAGCTGCCTCTCTATAAATTAATAACCTGTACTAAAGGACAATAAATTGTCAATAGAACACCCTGGATGAGCCACAGTCCTATCCAGCCTCACAGAGCATAAAGTTAATGACCTGCTTACATTTATCCTCCAAACACTTTACATTTGCTCTGCACATCAGCCAAAGCCCGCTATATTTAAATACGGGAATACTCGACAGCAAACACTCATACACAGTAAAGTGAATATAATCCGCACTATGTTTCCGAGTAAACGCACACATTTTGATTTGGACACAGAAAATTTAAAACCCAGTCCAGAGACTATTCTTCCGTTGCTGTTAACACTGTTTGTACAGAGCGTACCACATAGGCGGCATTGCAATCCCTTTCCCACAGACCCCCTCATCTGTACATAAAGCCAGACCAAGCCCAGCCCCAACACCATCGGTGGCATCTGTTAGTCTCGCAAGACCATGGATCTGCACCTGGAAAGTCCAGCTTCTCCTCTCCAGGCCGCAGGCCTGGGCAAAGTTCTATGGAAGGCCGGCAATTGCCCATGCAGCAAGTCTCCCCTCTCCACGACACCGATGTTGTCCAAGGGAAGGGCAAGGACCGATGCAGCTTGGCACCAGTGTCGTCGCAGGAGTTTCCAGAACGAGGTTGAAGGCAACGTCGGGCTGCCTTAGGGATTTCAGCTCTGGATTTGTCTTTAGGGTTTACTCCCGAAGCCTTTTCCATGAGTGGCTATGGCCGCAAGGCAGAGGAGTTTGAAATCAGAGTTTTCCCTTTCTTAGTTGTACAGTCTTCCCAGGCTGACCAGCACCATCTATCCGAACCCAATACCATCAAAATATCATTAATCCTCAGTTTAAACAATATTAGACTCATAACACCCTCCTGGGTGTGAGGCGTCTGAAAATTCTGATGACATTTCTTCACAACTCACCGCCACTCTGAATGACTGGCCAAAAAAAGAAAAAAACCAATGCCCAGTTGTAAAACATACAAGTTACAGTATCCAAGTAAAAGATACGAAGACAGGGAAGTTATGGTAGGGTACAGGAACCGTGGTGGACAAAGGCTGCAATAAATCTAGTCAAGAAGAAAAGGAAAGCTTACAAAAGGTTTAGAGAGCTAGGTAATGTTACAGTTATAGAAGATTATAAGGCTAATAGGAAGGAGCTTAAGAAGGAAATTAAGACAGCCAGAAGGGGCCATGAGAAGGCCTTGGTGGGCAGGATTAAGGAAAACTCCAAGGCATTCTGCAAGTATTTGAAGAGCAAGAGGATAAGGAATGAAGGAACAGGACCTATCAAGAGTGACAGAGGGAAAGTATGTATGGAACAGAAGGAAAGAGCAGAGGTACTTAATGAATACTTTACTTCAGCATTCAGCATGAAACAGGATATTGGTGATTGTAGTGATGACTTGCAGCAGACTGGAAAGCTTGAGTATGTAGATATTAAGAAAGAGGAAGTGCTGGAGCTTTTGGAAAGCAGTAAGTTGGATAAGCCGCTGGGACCGGATGAGATGTACCCCAGGCTACTGTGGGCAGATGAGGAAGGAGATTGCTGAGCCTCTGGCGATGATCTTTGCATCATCAATGGGGACAGAAGAGGTTCTGGATGATTGGAGGGTTGCTGATGTTGTGCTGTTATTAAAGAAAGGGAGTAGAGATAGCCCAGGAAATTATAGACCAGTGAGTCTTACTTCAATAGTTGGTAAGTTGTTGGAGAAAATCCTGAGAGGAAGGATGTGTGAACATTTGGAGAGGTACAATATGATTAGGAGTAGTCAGCATGGCTTTGTTAAGGACAGGTCGTGCCTTATGAGCATGATTGAATTTTGAGGATGCAAAGCTGGGCTGGGCAGTGGCAGATGGAGTTCAACCCAAATAAGTGTGAAGTGGTTCAGTTTTGTAGGTCAAATATGATGGTAGAATATAGTATTAATGGTAAGACTCTTGGCAGTGTGGAGGATCAGAGGGATTTTGGGGCCCGAGTGAAATAGGACACTCAAAACAGCTGCACACGTTGACTCTGTGGTTAAGCAGGCGTACGGTGTATTGGCTTTCATCAATCGTGGAATTGAATTTAGGAGCCGAGAGGTAGTGTTGCAGATATATAGGTCACTGGTCAGACCACACTTGGAGTATTGCGCTCAGTTCTGGTCGCCTCACTACAGGAAGGATGTGGAAGCCATAGAAAGGGTGCAGAAGAGATTTACAAGGATGTCGCCTGGATTGGGGAGCATGCCTTATGAGAATAGGTTGAGTGAACTCGACCTTTTCTCCTTGGAGCGACGGAGGATGAGAGGTGACCTGATAGAGGGGTATAAGATGAGGAGAGGCATTGATCGTGTGGATAGTCAGAGGCTTTTCCCCAGGGCTGAAATGGGTGCCACAAGAGGACACAGGTTTAAGGTTAAATTAGTAGTGATGAAGTAATTCTCTACTCTCTGAAACAAAGAATGGACAGCACCGCAACCCTTTTCCAGTCCCCTGGAAGCATCCCTAACTTCCAGATCTTCTTATAAAACTCAAAGAACCTCTTTTGGGCTGTCTCGGGCAGATGGAGTATATGATAGATTCCCTTATCCTATCCTGGGCTGTAGTAGTTGCCCTATTGACAACAGATTTCAATTAATCCAACTTCAAGTCATCATCCAAGGCACTCTCAAACGTCTCGTTTCCCATAGATCTTCCCATTGTCCATCAAAATATGCTCTCGTCTCCTAAAATACTCATCCCCTATATAGTCTAGTCTTTCACAAACCTCCGAAAGGTCTCGGCCCGAAACGTCGACTGTACTCCTTTCCATAGATGCTGCCTGGCCTGCTGAGAACCTCAGGCATTGTGTGTGTGTTGTTCGTCAGGACTATGTATCTTTGTAAACACGTTTCACATTCATTCTGAGTTTTTTTGTCGACTGCAGCCAAATTTTCATTCACCACTAATACTGGTTATAACTTTTGACAACATTCATTTTATTTAGCATTCTCCACACCACTGTGAGAACAGTTTCCCTCCCAATTAATCAGCAAAATCCCCTCAAGCCGCCCTTTTGTCATTCCTAATAACTCTCCGTGCTGTCGCTCTTTTCTTGGGAAAGTTCAGCAAAGCTTCTTGCGTGACTCCCCGTTACAAAACACGAAAAGCGCGTCTCCGGTCCCTCTCCATTCCCGCTCCCCGGCCCGTTGCCGAGGAAACGAGTCTCGTGATCAGGGCACGTTCTCTGTGACGTCACCATTAAACTACTGTACTCGTTAATCGCTGGGTATCACGTGACAGTTAGGTGCCAGCCTCGGGGGGGGGGGGGCAGAATAAATTGTCAATCAGAGCAGCCAATGGGAATCCTCCAAATATTACAAATAGATCATGAAAAAGGCTCGACCGGGCGGGGAGAGGGTATGGGTGGAGAAAGCCTTATCTCCACACCGGGCCTAGGGAAGGGAAAATAACAAATACTTACCAAGGGAAATAAAGAGCGAAATATAAAACTAAACTGAGTTATACAGTGTTCTTTCTGGACTGTCGGTGAGGTCAGAAATAGACGCCGATTTGGGTGGAACCCTCATCAGGACAATGCTAATGCAGAGATTTGAAATATTAGCTGATTTCTCGCTGACAATTTTAATTACATCGGGAATGAACAGTGAGTCTAGTGGGTGGCGTGGCAGGTAATGACAGAAAATAAAGAGATATTAGATTAACAAAGAGGTTTCAGGAACCAGCGTGATATTGGTTTCTCACACCGCTGGAGGACTGTCTGCAGTTCTGGTGGACACACTTTCGGACGAACATGATTGCACTGTAGTCTGTGACCTGGTGCTCTGGTCCCCATCCCCCCGCCTGCCCCGGGGAGCAGCAATGAACCTTCCTGACAGTGTAGAGCAGATTCACCAGGATGTTGTTTGGCATGTGGCCTTTCCGTGATGAGGTAAAACTGGATGGTTTGGCTTTGTTTCCCTCGGAAAGGAGGAGAAGCTGAGGAGCTGAGAGTGACTCTGGGCTCACTGTGTAAGAGCCATGTCAGGCATGATGACAGCGCTGGGTAACTCGATTGTTACCGAATATCCACAAAACGATGCTGTTCAAAGCTCAAAGTACATTTATGATGAATTATATGTACCATGCACAATCTGGAAATTAGTCTCCCTATAGGCAGACAGAGAACAGAGAACCCTAATGGAATCCATTAAAAAACAGACCATCAAACACTCAGAGTGCTGGAAAATAAAAACAAATCGTGTAAACAACAAAGGCCAGCTGACAAATGAAGTTCACAAGAGTGAGTCAAATGTTGTGAGGCCAGTCATCACTGCAGCCGATGCAGCAGCCCGTTAGTTGCAGGCCGGAGCTCAGTCCAGTGGAGATCCGAATAAACCTCGCTAAGCAGCCAGAGGAACCGGCCCGTCCCTTGCCTGTGGTCTCGACACGCTGACCTGGCACTTAGATCGATCACTCAGGTGTTTGCTAGCTCGCAGGCCTGGGCCCAGGCCCCGCCACCTCTACTCTGCATTGCCACCGCTTGTCTCTCCTCAGTTCTGTCACATGGAATCACCTCCAAGTCTGCTCCAGGAGTGGCCAAACATTGTCTCACTCTCCGGCCCGGGCCCCGTCGCCTCGATTCGCTCCGTATGCGCCACGCACAACCGTCCTGCATCTTCAAAGCTGCAGTTCACACCGCAAAAATTCCAGTTCGTATAGGCGGCTGAAAAGCTCAACTCCGAATGGCAAGCAACAGCCTATTGATTGCAGTGATCGTCTACCTGAAAATGTGTGATTCATAAACTAGTTCGTGGTTTTGTTCGATACCGACAAGTGATCGCTGTGCTTCATCGGCGCCGTCATAAACCGGAGTGTCCCCTCCCTGGTGCCAGGGTCAGGGACGTCTCCGAGCAGCTACAGAAATCTCGCAAGGGGGTCAGTGTTCATTCAGCTGGAGGTGGTGACTCACGTCGGTACCAATGGACAGGTAGAAAAGAGCTGATGCTCTGTACTGTGAATATAGAGAGTTAGGGAAGAAGTTAAAGAGCAGGACCTGAAGGGTTGTAATCTCCGGCTTACTCCCGGTACCGTGTGGTAGTGGAGGTAGGAACAGAAAGTTAGAGCAAATGAATGGTGGCTGAGGAGCTGGGGCGGGGCAGGGTTTCAGGATTCTGGATCATAGATTCATGGCGCCATAGAAAGTACAGCACAGAAATAGGCCATTCTGTCCATCTAGTCTGTGCCAATTCATTTACACTGTCCGCCCTCATCGACCTGTACTGGGAACTTATCCCTCCATACCCTACCATCCATGTACAGATCCAAACTTCTCTTAAAATTTGACATCAAACTTGCATGCATCACGTGTTGGCAGCTCCTTCCAACACCCCCATCTGAGTGAAGAATTTTCCACTTGTGTTCATATTAAGCTTTATCATCAACCAGCCTTAACCCATGATCTCCAGTTGGAGTCCCACCCAGCCTCCGAGGGAAAAGTGTGCTTGCATTTACCCTGTCACTGGGACTTCTCCTGGTGCAGGGATGAATTGTACAAGAGGGATAGTTTGCACCTTCACTGGAGGGGGTTCAGTATCATAAAGTTCATTACTGCTCCCAGGAGGGTTGAAACAAGATTGACAGGGGGATGTGAACCAGAACACCAGTCACTGAATGGAGGGATTGAATCTAAGTGAGATGCCATGCGCATGTAGCCCCCCCCCCCCCCGCCCCCCCGGCCACCCTCAGGGTCGCTCGGCTCGCTGTCGTCTAGGAAAACAGCCTCGGCCCCGCCAAACTGGCTAATTCGTTTGTGTGGATGCTGTGTGAGGTACCCTACCCCGCCCAAATAACAGACATTACACCAGATGCAATTAAATGATTTACAGTTTATAGATATTACTGGAACCATATAATTAAAAGAGAATAAAATATAAAAGGAAAATAAAAGGCGCCACACTTACCAAAGTTCAATCTCTTCGTGCACAAAAACCGTTGGAGCTCAAGGACCTTCTTCTTCACCCTGCGACCCCCTCAGACCACCTCGACCGGCCGCCTGGGACCAACAACGGTGGTCGACCAGACGCTCCACACGAGTCCGTCTCCGTCTCCTCGCCGAACGTCCCGCTCGGGGTCCGACCCCGTTAGCGGACTCACAGCACCTCGTCCATCCTCTGTCTCGCTCTCCCGTCTTCTGTCCCCAAACCCTGCGCATACAGTATCTTCAAATACACCAAAACCATAACAACTATCCGAATTGGTTAATAGCACCCTCTTATCACCCTCTAAACCACAATATGCTGCTAGCGCAAACTTTCTCAGCGTTAAAGCACAACAAAGCCGCATTCCCCAGATTAACATAACAAAAACGCCATTTTAATTAGCCTTCGCAGTAACGTAAAAATCGAAACCCCCTTACACACAGTAATACTGTGTGGATGGATGGGCAGGAGTTTAGGAATATAAACGACAGCACAGATGGATTGAGTTGTGTTCAGTTGAATGTGAGAAGCATTAAGAGTGAGTCTGCAAAATTAAGGACGGCAATTAATCTGATGGGTTTATGTTATACAGCCTCATTCCCATCAGTCACAGAGACAGATTCTAGGAAGGAGCAAAAACAGTGTTATCACTATGGGTGACTTCAGGATCATCACTGTGCCTGTTGATTCGGAACGGATTTAAGATGGTGATGGTGAACTTAAGCGATTTCTGGCTGGTAGCTAAAGAAACACGAAATGCATTTTTTTTTAAATTCAGCATTTTCCGGCGAACGATCTCTGTAAGTAGTAATCTGTAACTTCCCTTAGGTCTTTAAGGTAATTCGCAGCGGCAGAACCGAGGCGAGATCAGGAGACGGACCGGTCGCCAAGAGCGAGGCGGACTCAAGGTTCCATCAATTTCAGCGCCGTGCCGAAGGCCGAATGGAGGTGGTGACGTTCGGGCACCAGCGCAAACCGATTCGACTGAACTCAATGTTTGGACCCAGAATTAATCGCCGTGCCGAATCGCGGATCAGATCGACCCGACGAGGTCCAGGCCCCAGAGCGTATCGAGGCGATTAGACCCGACATTTGGACATGGATTTAGGTGTCGGACCAAACTGAAAATATCAGGGTGCCAAGACCTGAGCCCCTCATATCACTGTTCCACGAAGTTCACTCGGCTCCGCGTTGAACTATGGGCTCGCTAGCGGAATTCAGTTCAGAATATTGTTTGCTTGCGTTTGTTTCTTCCCTGCACGTTGGGTGCTCGATGGTCTTCCTTTTTATATGATTTGGGAAGGGGCTTCTTTGTTTTTGTGGCTGTTTGTTAGGAGACGAATCTCGAAGCTGCATAATGTATACATACTTTGATAAAATATGTGCTTGGAACTCTTGAACTTTGAACCGCCCCAACATTGACTGGGGACTCTCATGGAGCAAAAGATTCGATGGGGCAGTATTTGTTAGCCATGTCTAAAAGGGTTTCTTTAAGCAGTTTGTGCGTGGTACAAGTAGGGGGGAGGTTATGCACTGTATCCCGTTCCCGGAAATGAGCCAAGTGACGGACATTTCAGTGGGTGAACCAGTGCAATTTGCAACAAGGCAAGAGTTACGTTATTGCTCAGGTAAGGATAGTTTTCAGATAGTGTGCAGTCAACCTCGGCAAGAAAGGTCTTTGAAAAGCAGAGCTTTCCTTTCACAGAAGGGGACTGGATCCACTTACATACCAAGACAAGATAATGACAATTATAGCAAATGACAGATTATAGTGTAATATTTCCTTTACTAATTCTGAATTATCATTGTTTTTAATGTGCAGATACTTTCGGCTATCAATACTGTATTATTTTGGTTTGAATGTTGACTAAAGAAGGACACAGGGAATATGAACAAAAACAGGTTCCATTGCAAACACGAGGAGATCTGCAGATGCTGGAAATCCAAAGCAAAGCACACAAAATGCTGGAGGAACTCAGGATGCCAGGCAGCATCTATAGAAAAGAGTAAACAGTTGACGTTTTGGGCTGAGACCGTTAATTAGGACTGGAAAGAAGGAGTTCAGATTAAGAAAGTGGGGAGAGAAGGAAGAAGTACAAGGTGGTAGGTGACAAGTGAAATGGGGGCGGGGTGAAGTAAAGAGCTGGGAAATTGACTGGTAAAAGAGATAAAGGGATTGAGGAGGGGAAATATGATAGCAATGGATAGAAGACCATGAAAGAAAGGGTGAGGGACTGGTAAGGAAATAAGGTAAGAGAGGGAAACAGGAATGGAGAATGGGGAACGGTAATGGAGAGGAGAGGGCAATTACCAGAAGTTTGGGAAATCGATGTTCATGCCATCGGGCTGAAGCCTACCCACACGGGCTATGAGGTGTTGCTCCTCCAACCTGAGTGTGGACTCATGGTAGTAATAGAGGAGGCGATGGTCTGACATGTCGGAATGGGAATAGAGGGTAAAATTGAAATGAGTGACCACCGGGAGATCCCACGTTTTCTGCCCGATGGAGCGAAGATGTTTGACGAGACGGTATTCCAATCTACGTCAAGTTTCTCTGATATACAGGATACCCCATCATGACCACTGGATACGGTAGGCGACATCAACATACTTGCGGGTGAAAGAGTCGCCTCAGATTGCTTGGGGCAATGAATGGTAGTGAGGGAGGTGGTGTAGGGGCACATGTAGCATTTATTACCTTTACAAGGATAAGCACCAGGAAGGGGATCAGTAGGGAGCGTCGTGGACAAGGGAGTCGCATCGGCAGCAATCGCTGCGGAAAGCGGAGATTGGGGGTGGAGGAGGGGGGAAAGATTACCATTTGGTCATTATCAGTCACCGAATAAAAAACTCTGTAAAACGTGATATTTCTTTGTTCAAATTTGAGAACAGTTTGTTTCAGAGGCCATGTCGTTCTCCTTGTGCACAGCTAACTAATGTTTATTTGAAGAACGAGTGCGAGTTTGCAGATTACAGCTAATGGTGATCGTCGAAACATGGAGTTCCCTCCGCGATACCAAACCCTTGACTTTATTGCACAGTGAAAAGGAATTCAGCCTCATTGGCCGATCAGTCCTCACACAGAATTCCTCCTGTGTGGAGTAGTCGATCACCTTTGTCAAATGTGGGAAAGCTGCAACAGTAAAACAGGGGCATTAGATGGGCTTGAATCAGGTGAGTGAACAGATGGAAACAGTAGCTGCCTCGGTCCGGGATGGATCCCTTGAGTCGATGGGAAAAGAGGATGCCTCATGTTGGATTGCATCCCATTGGTGCATGATGGATAGAGACTGCCTCGGGGTGGATTCGATCCCATGATGTATGAAAGAAGAGACTGAGTGAGAAAGTGAATTCTGAAGTATGAGTGAGGGCCTGGATTGTGTGTCTGAATGGTCACGTGACAGTCCCTGTCCTGGACATCAGGAGGACTCCGGTGGCGTGTGTATTGGCACGTTATGGAGCAGAAAGTAGGAAATATGTTGAGAAGTGGGTGGAATGGAAGAAGCGAGTGCTTGCAGAAGTACAGATATAAGGAGAAAAATGGGAGAAAGCTAGCAGATGTCCTGTGACTGTTTACTGGAAGAGTGAAATGCAAAAAAAAAGTTATATGATTCTCGCAGTAAGAGCAAAAAATATGAACTAAAGTTAGAGAATGAAAAGGCACAGAAAGAGCACTCTACAGTGTTTAACAAGAAACAACGTAGCAGAGTCTGAGCAGCAAGTAATGTCTATAACCCGCTGTACCCCTGCCTCCCCCAGGCACAGTTACAACAAAGCCCACCCCTCAATTGTACTGAGTTTGATTCTGTCTACCACTCTGATAAGAAGGTTAGAGCTGTGAAGGGAGCACTGGACCGCACTGCCCAGAGAAATCACACTTGCCAATGGAACTGCTTTGAACGATGGCAATAAACTTCTCATCATGGATTGCATAAATTCTCAGCTCCGAAGCTGCTTCATGAGGATGAGGGTGAAGTCTGTTACTGCAACTACCGGGTAATGGCATCAGTTTTAGGTAATAGTACGTGTGATGTCCACGTCACCAGTGATCTTGCAACTTCTGTTAATGGCACTTACAGTATTGGCTGGCAGGCCTACTGTCGTTTGCCAAGGGTATCCCTTTCCCTTTAGACGGGGTATTTGGCCTAAACAGGACCTGTCAAGCGGTTATTATTCTTTGGTGCATGTAGCAGCAAATACTAACACCTGCCAGCATTGAAGGACGAAGGAGACTGATGAGTGTAACTGGATTGTAGTGTTCCTGTTCTGGACACCTACCAGACAGACTCAAGAGAGCATCAGTATGATCCCAGTGTTGCAGTGATTGGCTAACAACACTGCTGTAGTGCTACATGATACAACTCTGGTCACCAATGACATTTCTAACAAAGTGGCAGCAAGCCGCAATGCGGCCTTTCAAAACTGACCAGAATTAAACTTTCTGTTGGCTGAGAGGGGAGGTAGTTGTGCCATCATTGGCTGGAATGATACACAAACATCCTTGCTATATCTGAGAACATCACCGACTTTCGCCATGAAGATCCCGTTGGAAGCAATTAAGGTTAAGAAGTTTGGACAGGAGAGAAATCACCTTTGGAAGTCTATTCATTAGCTTCACTCCCTGCTCGGAAGATTCTGCAACTGGAGTGTACAGTGGGAAAGGGTTATTTTCTTGCTGGTTTTGACACTTGTTCTCCTGTCCTGCCTGAGATCACTCTGTGTAGTAATGGTGCAAATAACAGCTGCCTCCATTACAGTTCAACAGGCCTCCTCTTCAGATAGTCCATGACAGCATCACTGAGGAGAGCCGAATTCTCTGTGCAAGTCAACTGCAGCCACAATCCGTGTTGTCATTGACGAGGGAAGGGAAGTGGGGAGTCTGGAAGTTGCAGCAAGTCAAGTTCATGTAGCGCCTTGGCAAAGGAAAGTTTACAGATAGTGTGCAGTCAGCCTCTGCAAGAAAGGTCGTTAAAGGGCCGGCTTCCCCTTTTGCATACCAAAACAAGATGAGGATGCAAATGACGAGCTCTCGGAATATTGGCCACAAACAACAGAAATCTGCAGATGCTGGAAATCCAAGTAACGCACACGAAATGCTGAAACAACTCAGCAGGCCAGGCAGCATCGATGGGAAAGAGTAAACGGTCGACGTTTCGGAACGAGATTCTGCATCAGGACTGATATTGGTCAGTTCCTTTACTAAGGTGGTGGGACCATGTGGGAGTTGATATCTGACAACAACAGCACCGATTTAAATGTGTTAGGAGTGATGGACTCCGTCACTGAGTGTAACAACGAATGCTGCTGAGATACAGATTCTCGGGTTATATTTGAAGAAAGAGGTTGAACACAACGTCGCTCTCTTCTCGGATCTACATTCTCGAGCTCACAGCAGCCGGGATATTCCACCTTTCCAATATCCAAAGAAATGATCACATAAACCGAATTCCTTTTCCGCATTTACTTTTTAAAATTCATTATCCCCCTTGAATACTAATGTAGTAATGTAATCTCGTCGGGGAACTGAACCCCGGTCTCCCGCGTGACAGGCGGGAATACTAGCCACCATACTAACGAGGAACATCCCTTGGCATTTAACTCTGTCATCTGTCATCTATGTATAAGAGTACAAAAGGGTAAATAGGATTATTTTGATGTGTGTTGACTGCAATACTGGAGTCTTTTACTCGTGTCCTTCCCCTAGAAGTGTCTCAGGTTTCTCCAGCGATTCAGTCACCTACTGCGCTCGAAGATTAGCCGAGGGAAGTTCTCTCATTACAGCCCAATTCCCTGTTGTTGGAAAGTTCATTAATAATCATATTTATATTTTATTTCTGCTTTTAAAATGCGATAGGCAGAAAACGATGTGTAAGTCTTCGAATTTTGAAGGGATCACTCCCACTTCAGTCCGATTCCGGGTGATTATTCACTGGGTGTTGTGTTCTCCGGTCTGTCGGAGGATGGCGACCTCAACTGGACAGAACATGAACTGCATCAGAGTGAGGAATCAGAGTGACCAGTCGAAGAGCAGCTCGTGACGTCATTCGACGTCATACACCACTGCAGACAGTCAGTATCTGAGTCTCCTGCAGAATGATGGACCGATGGTGATATGATCGTTATAAATGTAATTTGTCCCGGTTTTTTTTTCCGTTATCTAAAAAGTAAAAGAGTCGTGAGAGTTGATATTGCACCGCAGGAAAATTATGCTGGTGCGGTAGTAATGGGGACAAACTAATAGCAGATTAACTTCATGGGTACTTTTCTTGTTTCTTCATTGTGGAAGACACTAGCAGTGTGCTAAACGTCTGTGACTGTCAGGGAATAGGTGTGAGTGCCTTTGCTATTACAAAGGATAAAGTCCTAGACAGACCCAAAAGCATTATGGTGGATAAATCACCTGGGTCAGATGGACTACATCCCAGAGTCCTGAGAGAGGTTATTCAGGAGATAACTGATGCATTGGCAATGATCTTTCAAGAATCGCTTGATTCTAGCATGCTTCTGGAGGACTGGAACATTGGGAATGTCACTCCACTCTTTAAGAAGGGAGGAAGGGAAAAGAAAGGAAAGTATAGGCCAGTTAGCTGAATGTCAGTAGTTGGGAAAGTGTTGGAGTCTATTATTAAGGATGCGGGTTCAAGGTACTTGGAGACTAATGATAAAACATGTCAAAGTCTTCATGGGGAAATCTTGCCTAACAAATCTGTCAGAGTTCTTCGAGAAAGTAACAAGCAGGTTAGACAAACGAAAGGCAGTGGATGTCATTTACCTGGAATTTCAGAAGGCGTTTGATAAGGTGCCACACATGGAACTGCTTAACAAGATAAAGCCCTATGGCATTACAGGAAAGATACTGGCATGGATAGAGGAATGGCTGACAGGCAGGGGGCAATGAAGAAATAGAACGGACCTTTTCTGGTTGGCTGCTAGTGAGCTAGTGGTGTTCTTCAGAGGTCAGTATTGAGACTGCTGCTTTTCACATTGTTTGTCAACGATTTAGATAATGGAATTGATGGCTCTGTTTACGGATGACATGAAGATAGGTGGAGGGGTTTGATAGTGCTGAGGAAGCAATGTGATTGTAGTGGGAATTGTGGCAGATGGAATACAGTGTTGCGAAATGTATGTACAACACGTCACAATTGTCTGCATCAAATTTCATCTACCAATATAAAGATGCAAAGTACTTATTTAGTATTTTAATCACATACTTTGGCTTCTGGCAGAAATTCCCTCGTTTATTTTTGAGAGCTCCTACATTCTCCACTGCAAACATCCTGTTTTAAAAGTCTATAAAATATCATTGAATTTTCTTAATCTCACTCATGACGTTTAATGTTCCTTTTCTTGGAATATGGAACAAACAAACAGGTCTAGCACTGGAAAGGCCATTCGGCCCATGATATTGTACTAATATTGATGCCAATTCATATTAAATGCCATCCTTCTGTTTATCATCCAGTCACTTCATATTCACATGTTCATCTAAAAGCTTCGTAATCTCCAGCAACTCTCTGCTTCCATTGCTATCATAAACATACCCTCTCCTATTGGCATTTCTACCATGGGGAAATGATTCTGACTACCCTCTCATGATTTTAAACACCTCCATCGGGTTTCCGCTCAGCTTCTGAGGTCCCATGGAGAACACAAGTTTATCTAAACTTTCCTCAGGCCTCCTATACTCTAATCTGTGGAGCATCCTGGTGAAGGTCTTCGGCATCCGTTCCTGAGTGTCCTTTCTTAACTCTTTCTGTGCCACACTGAAGACTGCATTGGCACTGTTTCATGCACCCATGCTGAGCTCAAAAAAAAATCATCAACTTTGACTCCAACTTTCCAGGTGCCCTTAAATTCACTTCCACATGTTTGACACCTGTCTCTGATTTCTCAATAGTTTTGTCTCCATCTCTGGAGACAGACTATCTAGTGATATCTTCCTGTAAACCTACTGACTCTCACAGCTATCCTGACTATTCCTCTTCCCACCCTGCCTACTGTACAAATGCCGTCCCTTTTATTCGCCTCCACCACATCTGTTCCCAGGGTGAGGGTTTCCTTGTCAGATTATCAGCGGTGTCTTCCTTCTTCAGCGAACGGCATTTCCCTTCCTGTCTCATTGCTGCTACTCTCACCCTCATATATACCCCCATTTCTCAGACATCTTCTCACTGCCATAACAGGGTTACAGTTCCCCTTGTTCTTACGTATCACCCCCGTGTGTCCCTTTCCAGGGCAACATTTTACATAATTCCACCATCTTCAAAGGAATTCTAGCACTAAACACATCCTTGCCCCACTCTACTCTCCACTGTCAGCCGGGATCACTTTCTCTGTGATTCCCTTGTCCATTCATCCCTCCCCACTGATCTCACTGCAGACACTTGTAATCCCTGTAATCCCTGTAATCGGAACATCAGCTACACCTGCCCCTGCACCACTATTCAGAAACACAAATAGTCCGTCGAGGAGAAGCAAGACTTCACCTGCAAGCCTGTTGAGATCGTCACCTGTATCTGGACAACACACACACAATTTTAGAGGGACTCAGCAGGCTAGGCAGAATAAATGGAAAAGGGTATAGTCGATGTTTGGGGCCGAGACACTTCATCGAGGAGTCAGAGTTAGAAGGTGGGGGAGGGGGGAAGAAACACAAGGCGAAAGGTGAAACTGTGAGAGGGGCCGGTGAAGTAAAGAGCTGGGAAGTTGATTGGTGTATGAGATACAGGGCTAGAGAGGGGGAATCTAGTAGGAGAGGACAGAAAGCCATGGAAGAATGAAAACAGTGACGAACACCAGAGGGAGGTGATGGGCAGGTAGGAAAATAATGAGAGATGGAAAAGAAAAGTGGAAATGGTAAAGGAGGCATGAAACATTACCGAAAGTTAGAGAAATAGAACTTCATGTCCGTGACGGGCGGGTTTACTAACCAGTGACGAGAAACCAGCGCGAAAGTAAACCTGTCATTCAGATGTCCGAACACACGAGGTCTCAAGGGGTTAAACCGATATTTGTTCGGGGACTGCGAAACCGGCACTTTTCAGACATTTTACATTTCTTCCTCTGCGACCGGAGAGGTCTCGGGAATCCTGTCCGATTCAGCTACTTCTTTGTCGAGCACTGGCCAGAGGACACGCTCCAATTTGTGCCTGATTGTGCATTGGGATGAAGAGCATTCCCCAACAGGATTTATTGTCTGAGTAATCGATGCAGGGAACGGTTTGGAAAGAGAGAGAGAGAGAGAGAGAGAGAGAGAGAGAGTGAGTGAGTGAGAGAGAGAGAGAGAGAGAGAGAGAGAGAGAGAGAGAGAGAAGCTCCTCTGCAAGGGTTTCTCATCTTTTTCTCCAGTCCTGATGAAGGGTCTCGGCCGGAAACGTCGGGTGTACTCTTTTCCGTAGATGCCGCCTGGCTTGCTAAATTCCTCCAGCATTTTGTGTATTTTTTCTCTTTTCCAGTTGGGACGAACGGGCATCCACCGGAAACATCAAATCTCTTATTTCTGCGAATGTTGCCTACCCATTGCGTGTTTTCAGCATTTTTCTGTTTTTATACAAGATTCCGCAGAGAATAGATGACATTAAGATACCTCAATACACAATCGGTTAATCTTTCCAACCAAACAGAAACCTCCGTAAAAATTAAAAAGGATAACATATAAAAGTACTGTCCAGCCGAAAGCCAATGGATTTCCTTGCATCTACCAATGATGAGATGGCCTTGTGTTTTAAAGCGCACTGACGGAAAATTTTTGTTGTTAGCAGTTGAGATAGGAGAGGATGGTTTCGATCCATCGACCTCTGGGTTATGGGCCCAGCACGCTTCCGCTGCGCCACTCTACTATGGAAAAAAAACAGCATTGCTTTCCCATGAATGACGTGCAACTACTTGCGTTTGTTTGTGTAAGCGCGCGTATCATTCTGTGTGTGTTTGCGTTTGTGTGTGTTGGTATGGGTGTGTGTCTTTGCGTAACTGTATATGTCTGGGTCTATATTTCAGTCTGTGTCTGTGACTGTGTCTGTCAATGTTTGTGTCGGTGCCTGTATCTGTTTTTGTCTTGTCTATGTCTGTACATGTCTGGGTTTGTGTCTGTATTTCTGTGTCTGTGCATATATGTTTCGGTCTTGTCTGTATCTGTACATGTCTGGGTCTGTGTCTGTGTCTGTACATGTCTGGGTCTGTGTCTGTGTCTGTATATGTCTGGGTCTGTGTCTATGTCTGTATTTGTCTGGGTCTCACTCTGTGTCTGTCCATGTTGCATCAATTCCATCTTTCCCCCTTATTCCTACCCACATACTTCATTTTCGGTCGTTAATTATGTCTCCACTTTCGTTTCTTTCTTCCTTACTTTCTGGACCACCCTGTTATTCTCTCCTTGTGGTTTATGCTTTACCCCATCTTGCACCTCGTTCCCGATATTACCAGTGAATGTGGTTTATCTTATTTAATTGTTAACATGGACAATTCATCAGTCTTGTGGGGTTTCTTATCAATAACGACATTTTGAGCCACACTAGGGAATCACTACGTTCAATCCCGAGGTCCCATTAACATTCCAATCCCGTCCTGATCATTGAATGAATGTTGAATTTCCAAGTTGAACCAGAAGTTCACCTCGTCTCCCTGTGAACGGAACTCGCGGGTTTAGATGCTGACTTGGTTTCCGCATCACAATCACAGACCTCAAACCATCCCTTCATCAGGATTTAGTTAGACCATAAGACCATAAGACATAGGAGCAGAAATCGGTCATTCAGCTCATCGAGTCTGCTCCGCCATTCCATCCCGGTTGATCCCGGATCCCACTCAACCCCATACTCTTGCCTCCACCGCAGTCTGCGGCTGAGCGTTCCACAGATTTGTTACTCTCTGGCTAAAAACAAAATCCTCCTTACCTCAGTCTAAAAGGTCGCCCCTCAATTTTGAGGCTGTTCCCTCTAGTTCTGGACTCCCCCACCATAGGAATCATCCTCTCCACGTCCACATAATCTTGGTTCTTCAACATTCAGTAAGTTTCAATGAGAACTGTAGTTGTTGCTGTAATGTTCAGAACACCACGGCCGAGCTTTCGTCCCTTCCTTAAAAGTGGGGGTGTTTTTAGAATTTCCCTACGGAGGACTGATATGCAGCAAGGAGCCATTCTTAACTATCCCATGGGTTACAGGGTTTACGCGGCGCCTTTACGACGGCAATGAAAGGTCAACGATAGTGCGGGAAATTTCTTCATCTGGGATTCTCCGCTCAGATTTCAAACTTCACAAACGACAATGTGGAAATTCGGGGTTTTTACCCTGGAGTTCACACATGCGCTCCTCCACTGAGCTACATCACCAGTGTCAAATAAACGATGATATCTTCTGTCTGAGACTCTGATCACAAAGGTTGGATGTTGGAAGCTAGACAATAGAAGTCGGAATAGGCTATTCGGCTTTTCGAGCCATTTCCGCCATTCATTTCGATCCTGGTCACTCACCTAACCTCAGTTTCTCTTCTCGATCACTACGCACCACCATTGATCCTTTTTGTTTATGAAAATATGTCTGATCTCTCCTCGATTTATTCACATTGTGGGGAGCTGCTTCGGGGAGAAAAGGGGACGTGACTGTCTGACGGACCCGCACCACTGACTTGTGAAATTTAAGGAGTTTAAGGCAAAGAAAAACAGCAGTTTTTTTTTCAAAAAAAAAATAAAATCAGTGTATCAGTTTAAGAGGCCGATGTAAAGGCGGAAGAAGCAAATATTTCACCAAACACAAGACTGCACATTAGTCCTGAATAGAAACAGAACATTTTTGGAAATTCGCATCCAAGCCAAATTAAAGAGAAAATATTTAAATAGGAAATCACTTGTCACATTCTTGCAGAGTGAAACGGAATGATCATCAACTACCCGAATAAACATTGTTCCCTGCTGTCGGGAATGCCGTCAACTATGTCGTGAGGATGTCAGGTTGTGGGTTTATCCATCTTGCACGATAATGTGAACGAAACATCCAGACACCTTGGTCGGAAAGTGACACAAACAGAGTCAGCGGGGTCAATAAATCAGCCACATGCCACAGAGGGCATGGTGGGGGGGTGAGATGCGTTGGGGCTGTGTCTTGTGTTACATCCATCTGCCACCAGAGGGCAGAGAGGAGCTGGGTTTTGTGTTATAGCCACCTGCCAGCAGACGGCACAGAGGAGCTGGGTCTTGTGTTCGAGTCACCTGCCACCAGAGGGCAGAGAGGAGCTGGTGTCCGAAGGAACCACCGCAACATATAATGGTTGCAAGACAAGCGTTAGATATACTGGTGCCAAATGAGAGTTTGTATTGGTTTCATATTCCATGTTCTGTCCATTCATTTCATGGCAAAGTGCATGCAAAGAAAGGTAGTATTCTATTTTATATATGTGGTTATCACTTTTAATGAATGAAACACACAACAGACAACAAAAGCTGCAGTATTTCCGGAGACTATGAGTGCCCTCGACCACTGATGTTCCGGTAACGCGCAAGGCTCTGATCGATTGCGCCACAGAGACATCCTGAAAGAAACTGGAATAAGTCGGCTCTTCCTGGGTTTAGAAATGGTGACTAGATATTGGTGTTTGCACCGGTTCTTTCGCAATCCGTGTCCGTGAGACGGATCAGAGAGTCACGAAGAATATAAAACAAAAAAAGAAGAGGCAGGTAATTCGTCAGGATTGAAAACTATGCAGAGACAACATAATCGATTTGTTATCCATCGCATTAACAACTCTGCCACAACTACTATGTTCACATGTGACAGGAGTAGCAGTGATCCAGAGTCAGGCAAACAGAAATGATCCTGAACTAGAAGCAGAAACTGCTGGAAATACTCAGCATCTGTGAAAGGAGAAACAGAGCCAATGTTTTGCTCGGTGACCTTTCACCCTGAAATCTATGGGGCATTTGGTCGGAGAAAAAGGGGGATAAGTTTTCATCATATCGCGATGACAAACACAAAGATCCCCACGTGGGCCTCAGCAGCGGAGACGAAGGTATTTGCCGTTTCCCAGCTGTCCTGGAGAAGGCGGAGCCGGACCTTATTCCTATCACACTGATCTACGTCTGCTGAGGGAGCCCCCAATGGGCTTTCAATGACGGGGCGCCAGGACACTGAAGCAGTGCGCAGGGACTGACTGCAATGGTGACGTCTGCAGGGTAGCAGGGGACGCCGTCCCGAACTTGTTTCACTCTGCTCCTACTTTCTCCCATCAGGTGCATTAGCACCACCTACTGTAATGGAGCATGAGGGGACGCTTGGTGGGGATCAGATGCGACCTCCCAAATCTATTTTAACTAAAACGTTCACCAGAGTCCTACACGACGTAACCATCGGGGCCTGAGGTACCAGTATATCCTGCAAATTCCGCACCCCAGCTCGACCCATTAAATGCCTAAACATCTTCCAACGTTCCAAAGAATATCTGTGGCACATCATGATCACATGTTCCACCGTCTCTGGAATATTACAAAAAAAAACACGACACATTCCCATACTACCCAACAAGTGCCAAAGTGGAGTGCAAACCCGTATGACCGATAGGTACATGGAGCTTAGATGAACAGAGGGCTATGCGCTAGGCATATCTATGCAGTTTACAGAGTAAGTTACATGGTCGGCATAATATTGTGAGCCGAAGGGCCTGTAATGCGCTGTAAATTTCTGTGTTCTGTGTTCTATTTTCTTGCCACACACATCAGAGCATATAGATCATAATACACTTCCATCAACAGATCAACTATGGTCTCCTTGAAGATTTCGATTCCAAACTCTGCAGCACCGAGGCAGTGTCTGGGCAGATCACAACTCTGTTTGACTTAACTTGTTCAACCCATTTCAGACTAATGATAATGGCCATAAGTTCTGCTGTATAGACAGACAACATTTACACACCACAACATTAAACCAGGCGATAAATAATCCACCCGGTTACTAACTGGGCTTTTAGAACAATCTATAAAGATAGGGAAATAGAAAATAATGCTGCTGCCGTAAATGATCAGACACTCTCTCACCCTCTACAAGAGGTTGTTGATCCTCTAGAAATCTCAAATCTATTTCCACATCTGGAAATGTCCATGATGGACCTCCTGGCCAGGCCACTTGTCCACAAATGCCCAAGACCATACTCTCACACTTGCTCGCTAAGTGTCTGCAGAAAGCATTTATCAGCTCTGCCGGTATATCCTCAACAACCCATTAAAACAGAATTAGTCACACGTGACGTCCTCACTCTATTGAGCAAGTCCAGTTTGCAAGGCTCATTTTTTCTCTCGACAGGTCAAGAGACATCTCGCCTTGTTTAACCTCCGATGCATCTCTAGCTGTGGTCCGGAACGCTCCATTACAGATTCACAGTGCACTGGTCTGTAGAATATCCAACCTATATAAAACTGAATGAGCTGCCTCTCTATGAATTAAACAACCTGTACTAAAGGACAATAAATTGTCAACAGTACACCCTGGAAGAGTCACAGTCCTATCCAGCCTCAGAGAGCATAAAGTTACTGATCTACTTACGTTTGTCCTACAATCACTATATACTTGCTCTCCACATCAGCCAAAGCCCGAAATATTTAAATACAGGAACACTCGACAGCAAACGCTCATACACAGTAAAGTGAATATAATCCGGACCATGCTTCCGAGTAAAACCCACACATTTCGATTTAGACACAAATAATTTAAAACTCAGTCCAAAGACTATTCTTCCGTTGCTTTTAACACTGCGTGTACAACCCCTAACGCATAGGCAGTATTGCAATCCCTTTTCCACAGACCCCATCATCTGCACATAAAGCGAAACCAGGCTCAGGCCCAACACCATCAGTGGCACCTGTTAGTCTCGCAAGATCATGGATCTGCACCTGTAAAGTCTTGCTTCTCCTCTCCAGGCCGCAGGCCTAGGCAAAGTTATATGGAAGGCCGGCAGTTGCCAATGCAGCAAGTCTCCCCTCTCCACGATACCGATGCTGTCCAAGGGAAGGGCAAGGGCCGATGCAGCTTGGCACCAATGTCGTAGCAGGAGTTTCCAGATCGAGGTTGAAGACAACGTCGGACTGCCTTAGGGACTCCAGCTCCGGATTTGTCCTCAGGGTTTACTCCCGAAGCCTTTCCCATGAGTGGGTATGGCCGCAAGGCAGCGGAGTTTGAAATCAGAGTTTTCCCTCTCTTAGCGGCCAAAACGTATATTAAAAATATTCAAAAGAACATCTAAACAAGTCTGATGCATTTTGGAAACAGGTCCTGTGAACTGATGAAGTTAAAATAGAACTTTCTGGCCACAAAAAAGGTATGTTTGGAGAAAAAAGGGTGAAGTATTTCATGAAAAGAACCCCTCCCCAACTTTTAAGCACGGGGATGGATCGATCATGCTTCGGGCTTGTGTTGCAGCCAGTGGCACGGGGAAGATTTCACTGGTAGAGGGAAGAATTCAATTAAATACCAGCAAATTAGCAGCTATACTTCATTAGAGTTTGAAGAGATTTGTTATGTCCACAAATACACTCAGAAACATCAACTGATGTACCGCGAAGAGTATTTTGACAGGCTGCTTCACTGTCTGGTATGGAGGGCTACTGCACAGGACCGAACGAAGCTGCAGATGGTTGTACACTTAGTCAGCTCCATCTTGGGAACAAGCCTACAAAGTATCCAAGGAACAGTGTCTCAGAGCGGCAGTATACATGATTAAGGACCTTCAGCACCTAAGGCCTGCCCCTTTCTCACTGTTACCATCAGGTTGGAGATACAGAAACATGAAGGCACACACTCAGTGGTTCAGTAATAGCTTATTCCCCTCTGCCATCCGATTCCCAAATTGACATTGAACCCTGGAGACTGTCTGACTTGTATTAATATATAGTATTTCTGGGGATGTTTGGCACAATTTCTAATCTTTTCAATATATGTATACTGTTGTTTATATATTATTTATTTATTTATTATTCTCTTTTTTTTCGACATTATGTTATACCTTAAACTATTACTGCTAATTAACAAATTTCACGTCACATGCCGTTGATAATAAACCTGATTCTGATTCGTCCACCTGCAGGTTCAGACTTATCCTTCTCAATAACCACCGGAAACCCTCCAGAATTATAATCTGTAAATCTATCTCAATGAAACCCCAATCATCTCGCTAGGCTCATTTCCCACAGTATCTCATGTCCCCTCCCTGGTGAACCATCTACATCAGTCAATAATCTGCAGACATATCTGTTTGCCTCTCTTACTGGTTATTATAAGGCTTAGAGTATTACACTTTTCTTATTCCTGAGTCCCTCCACATTGACTTACTGGTTGAGCTTCCGGGATGAAGTCGAACTTGTGACATTCTGTCTGATCAGCAGTGCAGCTCCCCAATCTCTTTTAGCTCCCTCTGGACTCTCTGAATCATCTAAATCCTGGAATGTTTCGATACCAGTCCTGACCTTCTCTCAACCAGATCTCTGTAATGGTTGAATCACTGTGCCATGTATAAATGCAGGATCCAGGTACGTCTGTCTGACCTGTTTTACACTCTACACTGAAATAAACTCACTTTTTTTTCCCTTTCGGTGCCACTGTGCTCACTAAGGTGACCCCATCTTGACTGCCTTTATGCGTTCTTTGACCTCATCTCTACCTTCCACCAATGCAACCTCCTGACCTGTAGCTGTGGATACCAACATACCCTCCACAGGCAACATGATCACAATCATCAGGGTGACTTCAGCAAGATTCCGTGTGAGAATATGATTTACCCTTCAGTGTAACCCATCCTCCCTGTAAAACAGAGCCTAATGATGAGCGTTCCCGATGCCTTTCCTCCTGACCCAGATGGTTAGCCACACATTTAATTTCACCAACATTTGATCCCTTACGTCGCAAGCATGTGGCATCGAAAGTAATCCCGAAATCACCACCCCAGAGATTTTATTTTTTAAATTACTGCTCACCTCCCTAACTTTTCCTTGCGGGAAGATTTCTCTCTGTTGTTAGTTCTAATAAGGACCATAACATCTGGCTGCTCATCCTACCCTTTGAGAACGGTCTGTACCTTCTCACAGACATCCTTGGTGAAGGTAACGCACTTTCCTGCAATCTCACTCATTTCCACAGATATTCCACCCTGTACCTCCTCGGCTAAAGAGTTTGCTGCATGTGATTCATATCCTTCTATTTCTTGGAAATTCATGAACTTATGTAATAGCCTCTTTGTAAGGAAAATTGTGTTATAATTTATTCAGTATTCATTTTTGATTCAGCTCAGGTTATTTACATAACCGTTCGCAAACAAAGGAGACTGCACACGTGTGAAAACAAACCACTTTATCAGAACACGCACGGTTTTAGTACAGAAAGATAAACAAATATCTACAATAGTAGCAGTACATGAATCAAAATAACTCTGATCATCCATCACACACACAAGCCGATCTCAGTGTTCGATGGAAACAGAGATCCGACAATGTCATGCAGCTTGTTCTGTCCCTCCCGTTCTCATTCTCTCTCTCTCTCTCTCTCTCTCTCTCCCTCCCTCTCTCCATCGCGATGTCTCATTACCTCTCTCCCCCTCGCGGTGACTCCTTCTCACGCTCAGCCTCGCTCACGCCCTGTCCCTTGTGCGCTCTCCCTTGCACCCTCTTACTCGCGATGTCTCATTCGCTCACTATCCTTCGCACCTCAGACTTCGAGCTGTCTCCTTCTCGTGCTCACTCCTTCACAGTCTCATTCTCTCTCTCTCTCTCTCTGTCTCTCTCTCTCCCTCTCTCTTTCTCTTTCTCTTTCTCTCTCACTCTCCCCTTCCCACCCTTCTCTTCGAACGCGAAGAGTGTTTTTCTCGCTTTACTTCGCGCTCATCCTCGCGCACGCTCTCACCCTCGTGCTCACTCTCGCGCCTTGTCTCTCAGGCTCTCTACCTTGTGCGCTCTTCCTCGCGAAGTCTCATTCACTTTCTCTCCTTCCCACCGTCAAACTTGGTGCTGTCTCCTTCTCACGCTCACTCCTTCACTGTGTCGCATTCGCTCTCTTTATCTCTATCTTTTGCCCTCTCTCTCTCCATTTTCTCTGTCTTCCGTCCCCTCTCTCTGCCAATTCGCGCTCTCTCTCTCTCTCTCCTTCTCTCTCTCTCTTTTTCTATCCTTTTTTTTCCTCACAGAGCTACAAGTGAAGGTAATGGTATTTGTCTTCAATTGTAAAACGAGAAATCTGTTACAAAAGGCAGTTCAAGGTGGCAATAAGAAGGGAAACCTCTAGATAGAGAAGGAGGAGGAAACAGGGTGAAGGAAAAGACGGGTTGTGACGGAAGCACGAGTGGTTGATACAGACGAAAATATTCTCCAAGGTCAGGCAGTTTTGTCAGAACCGGGAAGCGGGGAAAACAGGCTCGTCTCCAGCGTCAATTTAACACGGCGCGACGTGAGATGCAAAGGGGATTTTTTGGGAAGGTGAGGCCAGTGATGCCGTCGTTATCAGCTTTAAACAGCTGTCTTGTCACTGTAAGCAACACACACAGAATGGAAAATAATGAAGTGTTGACAGGTTTCTGATGAAGGATGTCGGTCCGAAACGTTGACGATTTATTATTTTCCGTAGATGCTGCCAGACCTGCTGAGTTCCTCCAGCATTTTGTGTGAGACCCTTCATCAGGATCTGATTTTGTGTTTGTTGTTTCGTATTGCGACCATCTGCAGATGTTCTCATGTTTGTTTTGTAACTCTGTTCATCACATTGTCTCCATTTACCCACAAGTGGGGAGCTAGAATAGGGCGTACGAAGGCAGCTAAATTGTAATACTTTACAGCGTTTATTTCTAGCGTTTCGTGAGTTTCAAAATCAGATTCAGTGGGTATTTCACCGCATTCTTTAGTTCTTCTCGGAATTTGCTCTGAGTCAGGGCGTAAACACACGTGTTGGTGCAGGAACTGAGAACCTGCAGCATTATCGATGCTTGGTCTGTGACGTAACGGGGATCCCTGACAGAATGAACAAAACTGTTTGTAACCCGTCTATAGATAGAGAATACCACCATTGTTCCCCACAACAATATGAAACTACCGGTTATGCTGAAGAGCAAAACGATGGATTTGCGTCGGTTCTCCATCTCCCGGTCCTTGTCATTCTCTCCACTCTTTTGTCCCCGGAGCCCCCTGCGGGCTCGACTGGCCGCTAGAATCCGCCTGACAGTCAGAATATTGAACAGCAACATCAGAATGAAAGGGGCGCAAGGGTAGAAAATGCGGTGAAAAATCACAAATGCGGCCCATGAGGGAGAGTTTGTGAAGGTCTGTGTTAAAACACAATACCAAGAAACACCATTAATTGTTTCTCCAGACTCGTACACAAAGCCCCAGGGAACAGTCTCCAAACAGTCCAGCACACTCACTGTCCCGATAACCACAGCCGCCGTTCCCTCGGTGCAATATTTTGTTTTCAGCTTCTCACAGCAAATAGCCACAAATCGATCGACGGTGAAAGCGACAGTCAGCCAGACTGAGGTCGCAGTGCTCGCAAACATCAACCAGGTGACGAGTCTGCACACAGCAGTGATGAGCAGGAATGATCGGGGAAAATAAATCTCAGCAGTCCACTTCAGCAGCGGATTCGAAATAACGACCAGGAGATCGGCCGCTGCCATTCCCAAAAGGTAGCGAGTGACACATTTGGAGAGACCGCACTTTCTCCGGGACAGGATCACAATCGCCACCAAGTTCGCTGGAAGAGAGGCAGGGAAGAGCAGTTTGAGAAAATCCAAACAAAAGCCACTTCTGCAGTTCGAGCGGATCCTGTGATGTTTCCACTTAATTCTTGGATTTAGTGGTGGGAGGCTCGAGAGAGGGCGCAGAGCTGGCGGAGACATAGAACGACTTTACACAGTAAAATAATTTGAATACGGATTACTTACTGATGACCAAAATATGAAATGCCAGAGGAAAGCTTAAACTAGGTAATCACCTCTGAGTCAATACTGGATGGAACATTTTCTGCCGGTGCCTTCCGCGTCTCGTTCGGACACTGATGACAGGATTCTTCCATTAGACAAACATCAACTTCCATGGCGATCCCTGTAAGGGACAGAACTGCCGAAGGACAGAACAAAAACAAGAAATGCTGGAAACGCTCATTCAGGTAAAACAGAATATATGGGGGAAAAAAACTGGTAAAATGTCTCTCCTCAGAACTGTTCTCGGATAAACCCCAGACACATGTGTTAACTGGTTTCTTTTTCTGTACAATCTGCTTGGCGTTTAGTGTTTCCAGCATTCCCCGAGTTTGTTTCCTATTCCAGCTTTTGCCTTCTCACTCACTTTACAACAGAACATTGACAGATTTCTGACACAACCTCACGACAGTCGTGATTCCTCCCACCGAATCCATCGCAGATAAGCATGAGAGACGAATTCAATGTCCAGCAGCAAACTCGATGCCGCAGTCAGATGTCTGTAACGGTGTCAGATGTAGATATAATAGAATACATTTCACAGCATGGATAACTATGAAGCACCACGTCGCTTGTGATAATCTGCTCAACAAATATTTCATTGTGTTGTCCGTCAGTTATATTCAGTTCAGCTATATTGCACAAAGTTATTAAAAATCCACATCATGGAACTCCTGACATTTGCTAAAGTGTTACTGCCAGTCGATGGATTGAACATCGCACCTAACTCAGTCAATCGCTGATTTACAAATATGGACAATCAATCAATTGGTTGAATGTCCGCGGGCTGTTTCAACACAATATTTGCAAATTCAGTGCAGCTGCTACAAGACCAAAAATACAGAAACCCGAACAGCCCATTATGGATCACAAACCGCTGGTAGAACGCTGCCTGACCCATTCAGTTCCACAGAGTTTGGCGGATTCCCTGAGTTCCTGCAGCCGTTTGTTTTAGATCCTGATCCCAGAATCCATAGTCCCGGTGTTTCCAATCCAAACCTGAAATGCGGAATACTGGGACTGGTATCTGGCAGTGACAGGAACAATCACAGCATTAGAAATAAACTTTATTTCCCACAAACAGCCCCTGACACTGCGACTTACCGGGTATTCCAAAGGCTGAAATAATAGGATAGTAAAGGTCTCGTATCCGCCAGATGACCGGATAGACCATTTCATGAGAATCTGTGATTCCTGTTGCTCCTGAATTCACTGCTCCGGCAGACACTGAGCTGATGCTTCACATCAACCCTGATTTATACAGAGGCTCAGTCTCCAGAGATACGGTTATACTCCTCACTAACTTTCTCAGTTACAGTTACCTGAACAAACAATTTGATTCAACACCATTGCCTCTGGTGTACAGATACTGTCTACATGAAAATTCTTTGGCATCACCTCAGTAGTGTCTCTGGTGGAAATAGGCCGGTAGCTTTAATTACAAAGACCGAACCTTGTCACGGAGCAGCTATATATAGAGATTTCATTTTTGTTGTCTAATTAATCAGTATTCAACGAAGACCAGCGACGCTGTCCGACACCTACCTTTCTCTGTAGTTTCCCATTTTGATCTGTCCTTCAGTCATTCAGCTTCATCCTGGTCAATAAGGATACAATAGAGAAAAAGGTCGGGATGGAAACGATCAATTGACCACGTTTCCAATGTCGAAACACGACAAAATCTGCAGATGCTGGAAATCCAAGGGAACACACTAGAATTCTGCTGAGTTCCTCCAGCATTTTGTGTTTGGTGTTTCTGATGCAGTCGTCTTTTAAACACGTTTTACATTTGACAAAGTTCAAAAGACAATTGGAAAGTAATGTGTCATCCATCAATAGAATGTCAAGACCGGTAAAATAATAAAAATAGTACTCGAAATTGGAAGAACAATAGTTGCAGGATGACTAAAAGTGAACGAGAAAACGACTAGCTTGAGATACAGAGAGAGAGAGAGAGAGAGAGAGAGAGAGAGAGAGGAATCAGGCTGTGTGACATTGTCGGATCTGTGGTGCTCTCTTAAACTGAGATCGGCTTGTTTAATGGATGATACGTATTATTTTGATTACTGTACTGCGAGGTACAAAATGAATACATTGAATTCATTGTTATTCATTAAGGAGAAGGACCTGGAGGAAAGCGAGATCAGGAAGCGGGTATGGTGACATTCTCGGGCGTGTTGATCCTAAGCTAGAGGTGTTGTTGGGTCTCTCAAAGTGTATTAAGGTGGGTAAATACTTTCGGGGATTTAGTCCACTGGGGGACACAGACCACATGCGGGCAAACATACAGATCGAACTCGCATCATGGTCAACACACACACAGTGAGCTGAGGGGAGTGATCCTGTGCTGTTCTGTTCACTGTAAATTATTCAATGATTTGAGAAGAATGGGCAAAGGATCAAAGGAGCATGTAATGAAATTCTTATTTTTACACTGATTGTTGTTCTCATCTGGGACACACTGCCTGCAGGGGTGATGAGAACAGCCAATCAAATTGTTCAAAGATGAAGTGGACAGGTCCTTCCGAAGAAGTAACCTGCAGATCATGGGAAGAGAACTGGGAATGGCACAGTGGGAATGCTGTACTATAGACTTGATGCTCCGCACTATAGAATTGATGGGTTGAATGTTCTAGTGTATCCCCCAATGATCCTGTGTCCACTAATGATCTGAAACAGTCAGTCTGGTCTCCAGGAAACAGTTAATTTAGTCGTGGTCCGGTCTGTGTAATCTACATTCCGGTTCACGGTCCGCTGCCTGTACCTTATTCCAGGTTTTCCGGTATTCCTCAGTTTCTGTTGAGACAGCTGATTCTCGTTTGGCTGGTCTCATAAATAGCTTCAGGATTGAGCCTCTGGCTGCTGGATTGTTCCTGTCCATACCCGCTATGTGAATCCCTTCTGTTCCCCTTCCTTCTTTGACCCGCCAGAAGCCCTGCGTCTCCTTGCCTTGCCTCGTCTGAAGCCTTGCCTCCCTTGCCTCGTTTGAAGCTCTGCCTCGCCTGCACCGATGTCAAGTTCAATCGCCGGAGCAAGGTAAGGAACTGTCTATCGTTGTTTTGAATTTTCTATGTCCACGCCTTCGCAAGGTAGGTCAGGCAGTCTGACGCTGCCTTGTGTTGGGAACCGTCCTGTCATATTTTGTGTTCTGTGTTTCAGTCCCGGCCCTACGTCCTGTTTCCAAGGTGGGGGTGGGGGTGGGGGGTTGTGGTCCCGGCTTTGTGTTCCATATTCCTGTCTCTTCCTTGACCAAGGCTCTGCGTTCCGGTCTCTTCCTCGACCAAGTCAAGGCTTCGGGATCTCGTCCAATTCTAGCCACGTCCAGGAACCTTGTCCTGTCCAAGCCTCGGCTTTGTATTCTCGTCGTGTCCATGTGTCTCTCCTAGCCCAGGAGTACCTTGCCCAGCCCGGTGCTGGGGGTCCCTCGCCCTGTGCTGTGTTTCCATTGTCCTGTCCGGGAGTTTCATCTCCAGTCCTGTTGCTACTCCTCAGCTGTAGCCACGTCTTGTCCTCGCCTAGTTCTGGAGACGGAGCCCGAGTCAAGTCCCAGGTTCTGGGTCGTTGCCCAGTTTCTGGCTCGTAGTCCAAACCCAAGCCTCGAAAAAAAAACACAACCATGTCCAGTCCTGTAGCCACATCATGTCCTCGCCTTGTTTCAGGGTCCGAGCCAGAGTCAAGACCCAGGTTCTAGGTCAGTCACCAGTCTCTGACTCGGAGTCCAAGCCCAGGCTCCTAGTTCGATGGTCCTTGTCCTGGTTCCGGTAAACTAGTCAAGTCCTAGCCCAAGGCTGTGTTCTTGTCCCAGCTCCTAGTTTGCATCCAGTCACGTCCCTAACTCTAGTCTCTAGCCATGTCCAGTTCTTAGTAATTCAGTGTCTGTGTCTTGCATTTGGGTCCGCTCCCAGCACCCCCACCATGACAGAACAGTCCAGCAAGACTTGGACCCAGCGACACAAACACTGCCGTTTAACACTCGCTCTCGTGGGTTCTTTCCCGTCGAATGCCCCACCCCCACCCACTCAAGTCATCAATAATCTGGGAAGCGTTTTGGGTCTCCTGAAGGCTCCCATTGAGCGGGGAATGCTGTCATTGTCCGGTCCCTGAAATCCACATTCCGGTTCACGGTCCGGTCCATGTTCCTTATTCCAGGGATTCCGGTTTTCCCCACTTTCTGTTGAGGCAGCTGAATCTCGTTTAGCTGGTCTCGTAAACAACTTCAGGATTCAGTTTCTGGCTGCTGGATTGCTCCTGTCCATACCTCCTGACTGAATCCCGTCTGTTGCCTCGCCTGGACCCTTGCCTCGCCTGGACCCTTGCCTCGCCTGAACACTTGCCTCGTCTGAAGCCTTGCCACGCCCTGCCTCGTATGAAGGATTGCCACGCCCCGCCTCGCCTGAAGCCTTGACTCGTCTCGACTCGCCTGAAGCCTTGACTCGTATGATGCCTTGCGTCGCCTTGCTTCGTCCTAAATCTTGCCTCGCTTTGCCTCGTCTGATGCCTTGCCTCTCCTTTCCTCGTCTGAAACCTTGCATCCCGTTGCCTCGTCTGAAGCCTTGCCTCGCGTTGCCTTGCCTGAGACCTTGCCTCGCGTTTCCTCGTCTGAAGCCTTGCCTCGCACGTAACGGTCACCTGCACCACTCTCAAATTTAATCGCCGGTGCAAGATAAGGATCTGTCTATCGTTCTTTTGAACTGCCTCTGTGTTCACGCCTTTAGTTGGTGGGACTGGCCGCTGGCCGCTAACTATTGTTGGGAACCGTCTGTATCCACGCCTTCTTTAGGTAGGTCTGGCCGTTTGCCTGTACCTCGTGTTGGGAACTGTTTGTGTCCACGCCTTCTTTAGTTAGTTCCGGGCGTCTGCCACTGCCTTGTGCTGGGAACCGTCTTGTCATATTCTGTGCTCTGTATATGAGCCCCGGCCCGACGTCCTGTTTCGAAATAGGGGACCCGGTTCTGTGGTCCATGTTCCTGTCTCTCCCTCGACCAAGGTTTTGCGTTGCTGTCTCTTCCTCGACCAACTCAAGGCTTCGGGGTCTCGTGCAGTTCTAGCCACGTTCAAGAACCTTGTCCTGTCCAAGCCTGGGCTTTGTGTTTTCGCCTTGTCCATGAGTCTCGCCCAGCCCAGGAGTACCTTGCCAGCCCGGTGCTGGGGTTCCCTCGTCCCGTGCTGGGGTTCCCTTGTCCTGACAAGGAGTGTCACGTCCAGTCCTGTTGCTAGTACTTGTCCTGTAGCCTTGTCTTGTCCTCGCCTAGTTCCGGAGTACGAACCCGAGTCAAGTCCCAGGTTCTGGGTCCTTGCCCAGTCTCTGTCTCGGAGTCCATACCCAAGCCTCGAAGAAACCCAAGTCATGTACAGTCCTGTAGCTACGTCATTCCCTCGCCTAGTTCCGGGGTCCTTGTCCAGGCTCTGGCTCGGAGTCCATGCCCAGGCTCCTAGTTCGAAGTTCCGTGTCCTGGTTCCGCTATCCTAGTCAATTCCTAGCCCAATTCTGTGTTCTTGTCCCAGCTCCTAGTCTGCATCCAGTCACGTCCCTAACTTTAGCAGTCCGGCTCCGCTCAGAAGAGCACCTACCTCTTGAATTTTCTAGTTTACATGGAGGTACATACCCTCGGGGTCCTCCGAGAGGGTGAAAGAATGATGGACCCAATCGGACGGATACAGTTAATTACAGGGAACGACTACGACCAAGAGCTAGGATAAGAGGCTCTGAGTGTCCAGTGTGTTGGCGTGGGAGAGCGTTTTCCAGCATCAAAGGTTTACGAGTCCACCAAGCAAAGTTGAAGTGCTATTCCATCCCAGTGGATAAAGATGAGATTTCTTCACCAAGCACAGATGATGTGGTCTTTTCAACCACTGAATCACAAGCCACGGCGATTCGCTCTGGACAGAGTCATCATACGCCAGGTCAGACGAGCGATAACACAGATCAGGTTTCAGACCAGAGAACCCAGGTAGATTCTTTGCATGATGGCGGTGGGGAGGAGGTAGAGAAGATGAGGAAGATCAAGTGGCCAGCAATGGCAGATGAGAAGGCTTGGCGTGTATTTGATGAGGATATCAGTATGATGTTGGAGAATACTCTCAGGGGAACATCAAAGAGAAAGTTAGAATTGATGGGCGATATGATTTACGATGTTGGAAAGTACAGGTTTGGTTTGGTTGAGTTGAAGAAAACAAAGCCTACTCAGCAACCAAGCAGGCGCCAGAAGGAGATTAGTAGGTTCAGGAGAGAGTTTAGATCGTTGAGACAGAGGTGGAAGGTAGCAAGTGAGGGTGACAAGCCAGGGCTTGCTGATCTCCGAGAGCATTTTCGAATGAAGTCAGCATCACTCCGTCGTGCAGAGTCAAAAGGTAAAAAGAGAAAGAAGAGAGAGAAGGCAAGAAAGTCGTTTTTTGAGAACCCTCACGAGTTCACGAAGAAACTGTTTGAACAAAGTAAGAGCGGACAGCTTAACATCTGTCAACAAGAACTTGAGGATCACCTGGCAAACACTTACTCTAACGAACAGCAGGAGGCTCCTTTGTTTGACATTTCAGGGCTTGTTACGCCTACCGAGCCACGAGTGAAGTTCGATCTGTCAGAACCCAAAATGGCAGAAGTCGAACGGTTCATGAGAAAGGCAAGGTCAGGTTCAGTGCCAGGACCTAATGGAGTGCCTTATAAGGTGTTCAAGAAGTGTGAACAGCTGAGGAAATGCTTGTGGAGATTGTTAAAGGTGGTGTGGAGACAAGGTGTTGTTCCTTTGTCATGGAGTGAGGCTGAAGGAGTATACATCCCGAAGGAAGAGAATTCTGTATTGAATCAGTTCCGACCAATTTCACTCCTGAATGTAGAAGGGAAGATTATGTGTGGCATTCTGGCAGAAGGACTATCTTCATTTGTGATAGAGGATGGATTAGTAAATACATCTGAGCAGAAGGCAGGAATACCAGGTCCTCTCAGGATGCCTTGAACATTTTAGTATGATATGGCAAATCATCCAGGAGTCAAAAAGGCTGAGAAGAAATCTGGCTGTAGTTTGGCTTGATCTGGCAAATGCATATGGTTCTGTGACCCATGTCTTGATTGGGTTTGCGATGGAATTCCTATGGATTCCTGCTAAAGTGAGGAACTTTGTTATGCAGTACTACAACGATTTCCGGATGAGGTTTTCCACTCAGCAGTTTACAACTAGGTGGCAGAGCTTGGATGTTGGAATCCCAATGGGATGTGCAATTTCACCCATCCTTTTCGTGTTACCCATGGAGGTTATTGTGAGGGCTGTAGAATCAGTGGGACCAGGTGTCGCACTTGGTGGCGGAGAGGAGTTACCACCAATACGAGCGTTCATGGATGATCTTACACTTTTGGGTCCCAGCACGGAGGCAGTGGAAAATGTACTATCTAGACTCGAGAAGCTAATGGATTGGGGAAGAATGAAGTTCAAGACCAAGAAGTCAAGGAGCCTTGTTCTTAGGAGAGGAAAGCTGGTTGACTTTCATTTCACGCTTTGTGGAGAGGAGATTCCATCCATTCAGGACCAACCAGTTAATAGCCTCGGGCGATGGTACACAGAGGAGCTGAGAGACACCAAGAGTGTTCAAGAGACAGCAGAACAGATCAGCAGAGGTCTGATGTCTGTTGACAAGTGTGGCTTGCCTGGCAAGTTGAAGTTGTGGTGCTTGCAGTATGGACTGATGCCACGGATAATGTGGCCACTAACTGTCTATGAAGTGGCAATGTCCCACGTTGAGGCAATGGAACGGAAGATCAACAAGTATGTGAAGGACTGGCTTGGAGTACCGAGCAGCCTCACAAATGTTGCAATCCACAGTAGCCAGACAAAGCTCACCATCCCAGTGCAATCCCTTGCTGAGGAAGTCAAGGTAGCCAAGGTGAGATCATTCTTGATGCTTCGAGAGTCAAAAGACCCTGTCATCAAGGACACCCAGCCGGACGTGAGATCAGGCAGGGAGTGGTCAGCCTGTGTAGCAGTTGATGAGGCAGAGTCCAGGTTGAAGCACAAGGAGATGGTTGGGACTATCCAGCTAGGCCGCCAGGGACTTGGATGGACAACCCACAATTGGTGGTCATCTTCTACGGGTAAGGAGCGCCGTGAGCTTGTAACACAAGAAATACGAGAGGTAGAAGAGGAGAAGAGGTTAACTAAAACAGCTGGTCTGGCCAAACAAGGGGCTTGGACCCGCTGGGAAAGTGTTGAACAACGACATCTATCTTGGAATATTTTGTGGTAGATGGAACCACTCCGCATCTCTTTTCTATGCAGAGCAGCGTACGATCTGCTCCCAACACCTGCCAACCTCAGCACCTGGTATGAAGGTAAGACAGACAGATGTGCTGCTTGTGGCGAGAAGGGAACACTTCAACATATCCTGATTGCATGCAGAGTCAATCTTTCCAGCGGCATGTCCACGTGGAGACATAACAACGTTCTCAAAGTTGTAACAGAAGCGGTTGAGCGGAGAGTACTGCAGCACAACTTATCTCATGCCCCATGCTGCACAGAACATCGCATATCATTTGTGAAAGAAGCGTCCAATTCAAGGGTGTACGGCATAGGCTCACGATCAAGCATATTTTCTTCAGCCAATGATTGGTGTGTCAAGGCTGGCCTGGACGGGAAAGGCAGTTTCCCGGAGCAAATAGCTTTCACAACATTGCGTCCAGATATAATTGTATGGTCTGACAGCAGTAGAGAATCGGTTATTGGTGAATTCACAGTCCCCCGGGAAGACAACATCGATGAAGCCCATGAGCGCAAGTTAGCCAAATATGCAGAGTTAAGATCAGAGTGCCGAGACAGAGGGTGGAAGGTCTCATGCTATCCATTCGAAGTAGGCTGCCGAGGGTTTATTGCGTTCACTCTCCAGAAGTGGCTGCGTGACCTTGGCTTTACTAGAAGAGAGATCAAGTCAACCAGCAGGGCTGTAGCTGAGGCAGCAGAGAAAGGATCAGCATGGGTGTGGACCAAGTATGTTCAGAGGGGCAGATAGTCAGACTGTGTATACATATCTTGCAAACCGTTCAGTAGTTGCATAGACACCTGAAGAGCAGACTATCTGTTGGATGGAAGTGGCCAGCAACTCTGATAGAGGCAGATGCCAAGTTTTTAAGCTCACCAGTTGGAGGTGGTGCTTTAGCACTGCTGGCCCACCACCTCGAGGGAGTCTTGATCATAAGCGGGCCGAAACTCCTGAAGACAGGTGGCAGATCAACGGATGATCCCACTGGTGACAGCACAGGACAGTTAACATCTTAGTCCATGAGTATTTTGTAACTCTAGAGAGAGGGCAGAGGAGATTTACAAGGGTGTTGCCTGCATTGGAGGGGGTCCCTTATGAGAATAGGTTGAGTGAACTTGGAGCGACGGATGGTGAGAGCTGGTCTCATAGAGGTGTATAACATGAAGGGGGTCATTGATCATGTGGATAGCGAGAGGCTGTTTCCCATGGCTGAAATCACTAACACGAAGGGACATAATTATATGGTGCATGCAAATAGGTACCGAGGGGATGTCAGGGGTAAGTGTTTCACACAGAGAGTGGTGGGTGCGTGGAGTGCACTGCCGGTGGCGGTGGTGAAAGCGGTTACAATAGGGGCTTTTAAAAGCCTCTTAGATAGGCACATGAAGCTGAGAGATATAGACGGCGATGCGCAAGGGATATTCTAGGTAGTTCCTAGAGTAGGTTACATGGTCGGCACATCGTTGTGGGCCGAAGAACTTATAATGTGGTGTAGACTTCTCTGTTCTCTGTTCTATGTTCACCCTTTGTGCCGCAGAGAAATCCCGAAGGGAAATGGAATACAGTAAATCGGTTCTCCCCGGGTTTAGAAGCGGAGACCAGAGACTGGTTTTTGGAGCGATTTTTTTTAAAAACCCGCATTCGTGAAATGGATCATGGAGTCACAGAGAATATAAAGATAAAAAGCTGGAGACACGTCGTCTACAGGATTCGAACCTGCGTGGGGAAAACACAATGGATTTATCGTCTATCGTCATAACCTCTTGGCCACAACTACAGCGTTCTCCACACGCGACAGGGGCAGTCGTGATCCCAGTTTCAAAGAAACAGACTTGCCTTTGAACTAAAAGCGAAAACTGCTGCAAGTAGGCAGCAGAACCATTAGCATCTGTGGAAGGTGAAACAATATTCACGTTCAGCTGAATTCAATGCGGGCATTTGGGCGAAGGGAAATTGAAATAGAGCGGGACAGGTTTCTTCACTCTGTGAACACAACACCCCCTCCCCTCGCCCCCAGATCCCCATGTGGGTCTTAGCAGCAGGGACAACGGTGTTTGCCGTTTCCCGGCTGTCATGGAGAGGGACGTGCTGGGCCGCCTTCCTGGGTCGCTGCTCTACGTGGGATGAAAGATCTCCCACTGGGCTCTCAGTGACGGGGCTGCAGAATTCTGACCACGTGTCCAAGCAGTGACGGCGATGGGGGAGTCTGCCCGATGGCTGTGTCAATATTCGGACTGGTTCACTCCCCTCCATCTTCCTGATCGATCCGACATCCTTAGAGGTTTGAAAGGACAATTATAAACAGGATTTCTTTGTCCATTTGGTGTTGCGCGAGGCAGGACCCCATTATTAGCTCTTCGGCTCGTTCAGGGATCGATTCTAACACAGTCTGACTCCTGGAGTATGCTCGCCCTGGATTGTATAACTCCGGTCTATTCGGAGATGGCGACACTAATTTACCGGAATAGGATCTGCAGCAGAAATGATCCGACAGAAAGCTGCCTGGGGACTGATCGAGTCACACGGAACTATGGGAGACGCCTTACTCCTCCAATCTTTTGCAACGTCATTGAGCGATGGTTGTTACTGGTGAGCAGAGCTGCCTTCCAAGCACTTGACCCGGCTTCGATTTCCAGCCATGGCACGCTGTACCATTTTAGACTACATAACAAATAAACTTCTTACATTGACACGATCTACGCAGAACTCCAAGGGCCAAGTAATCGACTCACGCTAATTCATGTTGTGAGTGTAAGATGGATTCATTAATTATCATTCACTGTGTCGTGGATCAGAGATGGAATTAACGTCCCTCAAGAGTTTCCCGTTCAATCCTGTCTTGATTCTATTCCAGATTCTACAAGAATGGCATTTCACAGGAAGGATTGGCAGGATTTGCAAAGCGTTTCCCCGATGCTGCCTGATTAAAATGATTGAGCTTGTTTGTCTTCACTGAAATGTCAGCGCCTAAGAGGAAACTTGACCGAATTAAGAAGTAGAAAATTATGAGATACATAGATTGGGCAGATAGTCAGAATTAGATTCCCAGGGTATAGATTTGAAATTCTACCGGGAATGAATTTAAGGTCGGAGTGGGAGAGAGTTTAATGAAGATGTGTGGCTCACGTTTTTAGACAGAGTGGCGTGGGTGCTTGGAACGGGCTGCCAGATTCAGAGACGGAAGGGTGTACGATGTTTTTAGATAGGCTCATGAATATGTTCGTGTGGAGCGACATCGATAGAGGCACAAGGAGAAAATCTACAGGTGATGGAAATCCAAGCAGCACAGAAAATGTTGGGGGAACTCAGCAGGCCAGGCAGCATCTTGGGAAAAATACAGTCGGCGATTCGGATCGAGTCCCTTCATCCGGACTGGAGAAACAATCGACGAGTAATTAAACTCAGACGGTGAGGGGACGGGAGAAATAAACACAAGGTGATGGGTGAAACCGCCGGGGGAGGGGCTGGTGAATTAACGACTTGAAACCTTGATTTGTGAAAGAGGTCCTGGGCAGGAGAACAGGGAATCTAATACGAGATGACAGCAGGCCATGGAAGAATGAAAGGGGGAGGTAATTGGCAGGTAAGGAGATAAGGTCAGTGAGGGAAACGAGACCGGGGCTTGGTGAAGGAGGTGCCATAACCAGAAGTTGGAGAAATCTATACTCATGCGATCAGGTTGGAGGCTACCCAGACGAATATAATGTGTTGCTCCTCTACCCTCAGTGTAGCTTCATGGCGACAATCCAGGAGGCCATGGGCTGCCATGTCGGAATTGGAATGGGAAGTGAAATTAAAATGACGGCCAGAGGGGGATGTCACTTACCCTGTTGGACGGAGTGTATGTTCTCGGTGAAGTAGTCTCCCAATCTGTGTCAGGTGTCACTGATATATAGGAGGCCACACCGGGAGCACTCAATGCAGTAGATGACCTTGAAATACTCAGAGGTGAAGTGTCGCCTTACCTGAAAGGATTGTTTGGGACTCTGAATGGTAGTGAGGCAGGAGGTGTAGGGGCAGGTGTAGCACTTGCTTCACTTGCAAGGTTAAGTGCCAGTGGGAGGGATGAACGCACATGGGATTCAGATAGGGAGCGATTCCTGCAGAAAGTAGGACGTAGAGGGGGGAGGGAAAGATGTGGTTGGTGGTGGGATCCCGCCGGAGATGGCGAAAGTTACATAGAATTGTGTGCTGGAGGCAGAGGCTGGGGGGAGGTAGGTGAGGACAGGACGAACCCTCTCCCTGGTAGAGGGCGCGAGGATGAGATGAGGGCAGACGTGAACAAAACGGAAGATATTCCGTTGAGGGCAGCTTTGGTGGTGGAGGAAGGGAGGACCTTTTCTTTGAAAACAAAAACACGTTATCTCCTTTGTTCTTGAATGAAACGTCTTATCCTAAGAGCAGACGCGGTGGAGACGGGGGAATTGAGAGAAGAGGATGGCATTTCACAAGTAACGGGGTGGGAAGCGGTATAGCCCAGATAGCTGTGAGAGTCTCTGTGTCCAAAATAGATGTATCAGTAGACAAGCTGCCTTCAGAGATAGAGACAAAGAGATAAAAAAAAAAGGAGGGAGGTGTCGCATAAGGGCCAGGTAAATTGTTGTGCAGGGTGGAAGTTGGAGGCAAAACTGATGAAGTGGATGAGCTCCGCATGGGTGCAGAAAACAGCAGCACTGCTGTCGGTTATGTAGCGGAGGAAAATTATGGAGCGATACCAACGTAGGCTGGAAGACAGACTGCTCCTGGAAGCCGACAAACAGACAGGCATATCTGCGACCCCTGCCAGTGTTTATGGCTACACCTTTTGTTTGAAGGAAATGGGAGGAGTCGAAGGAGAAATTATTGAGTGGGGACGTTCCTCCAGACGGAGGTGCGTAGTGGCAGAGGAGAGCTGGTTGGGTCTGGTATCCAGATGGAAGCGGAGAACTTTAAGGCCATTAATTAATAGTTTTTAATGTGTAGCTTTTTGTTCATTGATGCTGTTGTGTTGTTCAGATCTACTCTGAAAGCCAGCAAGTACATGAATGCCAGAGTAGTCGATGTTGACATATACGTAATTAGATAATGATACTACTTTGGACTTTGAACGTGCTCTCCGAGTTCCTATTGCCCACTATTAATTGCTTATATCTGGCTTTTATCAGATTTTGGAATGCTGGGAGCACAGAACCCGCCGTCCTCACTCGTTTTCCACTGGATGTGAGTCTATTCCACACCAAAATTGTTATCTGGTGACGGCCCTTGGAAGCGGCCGAGTCAGGTTGTCAGATGGATCAGAAAGAAGGACAAGAATGAAATAAGTCCGGGCGCCGGTCCTGCTACCTGCAGACTTTCCATATCGATCAGTGCCAGGGCGCCGGGCCAGCGTCCTGGAGCTCCGTCATTGAGAGCCCCCTCACCTTACGTAGATCAGTAGCTCAGGAAGCAAGCCCCACTCCGCCTTCTCCAGGACAGCGGGGAAGCGGCACGCACCATTGTCTCTGACGCTGAGGCCCACCTGGCGATCTTGGGGTTTGTGGTCGCGATGTGAAGAAACCCTGTGCCGCTATAATTGAGTCCCTCTGTCGCATGGGGAGAACATGGTAATCGTAGCCGAGTGGTTCAGGTATTGAACTGGAAATCCATTGGGTTGTCTTCGGGAAGATTCGAATCCTGTCCACTGCAATGAATGGCCGAGCAGACTCGAAAGGCAGAATCACCCACTCCATCTTTTCTTTTATATCTTTCAACGTCCAGCCTTTGCGATTTGCTACTCAGATTTACTATTAAGGGTGAGGTTATGGAGTACTTGGTGACACAGGACAAGATTAGACAAAGTAAGTATGGTTTCTTTAAGGAAAAGTATTTTGAAAAGTCTTGGGCTGCTCACCTCAGAAAAGATGTGCTGGCATTGGAGATGATGGAGAGCAGGTTCACAAGAATGACCACGGAAATGAAAGGGTTATCATATGAGGAACATTTGATAGCTCTGGGTCTGTACTCAATGGTATTTAGAAAGATTAGGTGGGATCTTATTGAAACCTTTCGAATGTTGAAAGGCCTGGACAGAGTAGATGTGGGAAAAGATATTCCCTACTGTGGTGAAGTTAAGGATAAGAGGTCGCAGTCTCAAGAGAGAGAGGCGTCTATTTCAAGCAGATGCAGACGCAAGCATCGGCGGATGCGAGGTCGTTGGGGGTATTGAAAGCAGAGCGAGATATTCTCTTGGCTGGACAAGGCAACAAAGCCTATGAGAGAAGGCGAGGAACTGGGACTGAAGAGGGGAAACATAGATCAACCCCCATGATCAGATGGTGATGCAGACTCGATGAGCCACATAACCTAATTCTGCTCCTGTACCTTATGATCTATGGGATCAGATTGAGGATTTCATCATAAATTCGACATCGGGGATGTGGCTCAGTGGGAGAGCGCATGCTTCGCATGTATGAAGTCCCGGGTTCAATCCCCGGCATCTCCACAGAATGTTTTATAAATGGGCGGAAAACAGATGAAGAACTTACTCTACGCTCAGCCTTCATTTCCCTCATTGAAGTACGGGATAAGCCTGTAACATGTGGGAGAGTTAAGAACGGGCCCTTGTTGTATCCGTGGGGAAACTCAAATAACATTGCGCAACATTCATTGCACAGCAATTCCAGTTACTCTGTGAAGCACAGTGTCTCAGCGGATCCGCGGAACCCATAACCTCCAGGTCGATAGATCGAAACCATCTTCTGCTGTATTCATCACTTATCAGTGCGTTTTAACACCGCGACCTGTCATATTATGTCCAGATACTTGGGAATCCACCGCTTTCAGTTGAATAATAGAAGGAAAAATGAAGAAAGATTTTAAATTACATGTGTGCAACGATCGGAGATGGGCATTTCTGGTTTATCTGAGGCTTTTGGTTCTGGTGTGTACAATATGATTTCGTAGGCGCACACTCATCCACACAGGTTTTAATGAAGTCAGTGACAGCTGTGGCGTAACCCATTGGGACTCGAAGATGAATCCCTGAACACAGTCCTGTCTACAGATTTAAAGCTCTCCTACAAGAGCCGCTGCACCTCCCTTGTCCATATCTTTTTAGTCCTCAGTACTGATGCTGCCGACATCAGTGCCTACCTGTATTTAGGGAGTAGAAATAGAGCCAGACTTTCCAGTGTGGGCAAAGTGGAAATTTGGAAAAATATTTTCTTGTATCAGTTAAATCCTGTTGACGAATGTTCCCTTTCCCAAAACACAATCATGCCGGGATGGAAACTTTATGCAATGATCCGCTGAATCGGAAACGATTCCGACGACTCTCCCATCGCCCAGTAAAAAGCGCGTCTGTGAAATGCGCCAGTGCTACAGTCAACGAACAGACATTGGGTGACTCAATGAAGTATCCTCTCCTCGGAAATCTCAATGTCAGATCGCTCTTTCGCACTGAATTTTCGTTAGTTTAGTGGTTAGTATCCCCATCTGCACGGGGAAGACGGGGTCAATTTCCCCGTCAGAGAAATGGTTTTGCTCTTTCCATATTAAATGTAATTGTAACTCGAATTGAAAAGGGTTAAAGAGGTTAAATCCGAGTTTGGGGTTGAAGTGATCGGTTGTTTGGGGATGTGAAACAGTCGATCTGCAGTGAACCCGGGAAGGGAGAGTCTGCCGAGAGGGCGGAACTTTGTGTTCAGCTTCGATAAATCTCCCCTCAGCGACTCTGCATCTCAGAGTTATTCAGCGTAACACGCGGTGACAGAGAACAATGTTTCCAGAAATATTTACTTCATCCGCCTCTGCCACATTTTAAAAGTTAAACAAAGGCTGTTCTTGCGCTCGATTTAAGGTTTACAGTTCAAAGAGTCAGAAAGGAGAGGGCGCGTGGAATCGGTGCCTTCACCCAGCTCAGGCCACCCTGCAGAAACTCCGTGAGACTCCTTCCGTCTGACTGCGAGCTCGGAGCTGTGAAAGGTCATCGACCTGAAACGTGAACTCTGTATCTCCCTCCACAGTCGCTTCCTAATCTGCGGAGTATCTCTGGCTGTTTCGGCTTTTAGTTCAGGAACAGTCCTGTTTCTCCGACCCCGGGATCGGTGCTGTCCTCATCCGTCCCGGGACACAGTGATTACGTCCCATGTAAAATGTCGTTCTTTGAGGACTGTGTACTCGTGGCCGAAGTTTTTGGCGATGCACTGGGAATCTATTGTTATTTCCCCTTCTAATTCTGACAAGTTTGTGGTTCGAACGTTTTCTGTTTCACGTTGTCTGCTAACCTCTGATGCAAACCATTCATGCAGATTGTGAAAAGCCGGGTCACACTATCAATTGCCAGTCACCATCTTCTAACGTTGGAATGGCAGATTTCCCCGGCTTGTCTCTGTGGCGCAATCGGTGAGCGCGTTCGGCTGTTAACCGAAAGGTTGGTGGTTCGAGCCCACCCAGGGACGCTGGTGATCCAGCAGCTTTTGCTGCGCGTTGTATTGCCCACCGGGAAACGCTGCGCTGTCCGGAGACCGGCGTTCCCTGTACTGCCCCATCACGTTCAGTGGGATTTAATCTTTTTGTCATGTACCGAGATACAGCGAAAAGCTTCTCTTTCACACTGTTCATAGCGATCAAATCATTACACAGTGTGTTGAGAGAGAACAATGTAAAACAAAACCAGAATGCAGGATAAAGTGTGACAGAGAGAGAGAGAAAGCACCGTGCGGGTAAATAATTAGGTGCAGCATCACAACGGCGTAGATTGCGAGGGCAAGTGTCCATCTTGTTCTACTCGGGCACCATTCAATAGACATAACAGAGGAGCTGAAGGTATCCTTGAGCTGTGGTACGTGCTGTCCGACACATTCAGCCGGATAGAGGAATGAGAAGAGAGAATACCCGGGGTGCATTATATCTTTTTGTTAGGAGTACGTGAGATCCACTTCTCTTTGACCATGAAGTGTATGTTTCCTCGAGCTACACCCTTGGAACTAACGGAATTGCCGGGTCTAATGCCGTGGTTTTGATTTAATTTAATTTTGAGCCCTCGATCTTTCAGTTGAAGTCTAATCGTTTTGCATGCCACATGGGGCCCCGGTAATATTATTTTCACTCTGGATGTCCAGTCCCTATAGACATCCACCCCCGACAAGGAAGGCCACAAATCTCTCCGCTTCCGTCTAGATACCAGTCCCAACCAGATCTCCTATACCACCATGCACCTCCGTCTGGCGGAACTTGTCTCTACTTTGTCCTTCGATTCCTCCCTTTCCTTCAAACAAAAGGTGCAGCCATAGACACTAACATGAGTCCCAGCTATGCCTGTCTGTTTGTCGGCTATGTGGAACAGTCTATCTTCCAGCCTATCTCTGAAGACAGCGTGCCTACCATGCGAAGCTCATCCACTTCATTAGCTTTCCCTCCAACTTCTACACAGCCCAGAAGTCTATCTGCCCATATCGGACATCTCCCTCCCTTTTCTCGATCTCTCTGTCTTTATCTCTGAAGACACCGTGCCTACCGAAATCTATTTTGAACACAGAGACTCTCACAGCTACCTGGACTATACCTCTTCACACCCCATTGCTTGTAAAAATTCCATCCCCTTCTCTCAATTCCTCCGTCTCCGCCACATCTTCTCTCAGGGTGAGGCGTTTCGTTAAAGAACAAAGGAGATATTATCTTTTTTCAAAGAAAGGAGCTTCCCTTCCTGCACTATCAAAGCTGCCGTCAACAGAATCTCTTCCATTTTGCTCACGTCTTCGCCCCTCCCCTCCACTCCATCCTCGCGTCCTCCACCAGGGAGAGGGTTCGTCTTCTCCTCACCTACCTCCCCCCAGCCCCCGCCTCCAGCACACAATTATATTTAACTTCCGTCACCTCCGGCGGGATCCCACCACCAAACACATCTTCCCAACCCCCTCTACTTTCTGCTTTCTGCAGGGGTCGCTCCCTTCGTGAATCCCGTGCGCGTTCGTCCCTCCCCGCTGATCTCTCGCCTGGCACTTATCCTTGCAAGTGAAACAAGTGCTACACCTGCCCCTACACATCCTCCCTCACGACCATTCTGGGTCCCAAGCAGTCCTTATAGGTAAGTAGACACTTGAGATGTGAGTCTTTCGGCGTCATCTACTGTATCCAGTGCTCCCGGTGTGGCCTGCTGTATATCTGTTGGACCTGACACAGATTGGGAAACCGCTTCGCCGAGCACCGGCACGACGTCCACCAGAAAAAAGCGAGATCTCCCGGTGGCTTCTACTACTACTACGTCGCATCTGGCCTGGGACGTAAGGCATAAGGCTCCCAGTGGCCACCCATTTTAATTCAACTTCTCATTCCATTTCTCACATGGCAGCCCATGGCCTGCTGTACTGTCGTGATGAGCCCGCACTCAGGGTGGAGGAGCAACACATCATATTTGTCCATTTGCCACCAACCTGATGGCAGGAACATCGATTTCTTGAACTTCTGGTAATACCTCCTCCTTCACCAATCAACGTTCCAGATCTTTACTTCACCCCCTGCACCCCACCACCCACTGGTTTCACCTATCACCTTGTGTTTCTTCCTCCCCTCCTCTCACCTTCTAACTCCGATTCCTCATCTTTTTTTTTCTTCAGTCCTGACGATGGTACTCAGCCAGAAACGCCGGCTGTACTCCTGTTCATAAATACTGCCTGACCTGCTGAGTTCCTCCAGCATTTTGTGTGTGTTGCTTGGCTTTCGATCATCTGCGATGTTCTCTTTGTCCCTCTCTCCATATCGCTCCACACATACATATTCATATGCCTGTGTAGAAACATCGTCTATACCACCATCGCTCCATGATGTTGTATGAGATTCGAGTAGTGAAGCGTCTCGCATGTTTCCATGTGACTCGACCTGTCAAGGAGCAGCTTCCTGCCGGATCATTCCTCACTCTGCTGCAGGTCCTATTCCGGTCATTAATGTCGCCATCCTCCAGCAATTCGGAGTTCCCGTTGAGTCTACTCCGGGAATCAGATTGGGTTAAAGCAGACTCCTGAACGAGTCGAAGGGCTACTGATGGGGTCCTGCCTCGCGCATCAGCAAATGGGAAAACAAATCCTAATTATAATTGTCCTTTCAAACCACACGCTGATGGGATCCCTTCCTTCGGCCAGACCTTGAACACAGTAAGTGACTGAATCGCGAAAGAATCTTGAGACCCTCCAGTCACACAGTGAGAGGGGACGGGTAAAAAGCGGCAGATCCACACTCAACAAATAAACGTCAGGGTGACTCTGTGAGTTCTCCTGTACTCTGAAATCTGTGTGACAGATTCCATATCCTTGTATATTCTTCGTTAGTTCAGTGGTTAGTATCCCCGCCCGTCACGTGGGAGACCGGGGTTCAGTTCCCCGTTGGGGAGACCATTTCCTGCTTCAAGTGTAAAATAGCCAAAAAAAAAAACGGTGCTGAAATCGGTATTTGAGACTAGGGAACAAGTCTGCAATGAGCTCAGAACGTGAGAGTTTCCGAGGAAAAAGAGACGACGGTGAGTTTCAAAATAATTCCCCAAACATTCCCTCAGCGAGTCTGTATCTGGGCGCCATTCGGAGTCACACCCCGTCACTCCGAATACATTAAACCGGGGCTGTTGCTGTAAGATATCAACTCCCGCACGGTCCCAGCAATCCTGCCGTCTCCCTCAGTGCGTCTGTGTGACTGTGTGGAGAAGACAGGCAAAGGGACACCTGCAACAATTTGCAGAGAACGATCGAAGTTCAGATATGTTTAATTCCAGGTTTAAAGCAAGCCCGTCCCACCTGCAGTCCCCAAAACCTCTTCTCAGACCCTCATAAAGCGAATTGGGGGACGGTCCGGAGGCGCTTCGCACTTTGGCGACAGTCGCACGCATGCGCTGCGAGGCTCCGCCCTTAGGCCTGATTGACAGTGTACAGCTGAAGACATGCGCTGTCCCATTCCCTCGCCCAGTTGCAGCAGCGGCTTTAAAGTAGCTGGGAATGGGAAGGCCCCTGGCCCGAAGCGGTACATTGAGGTGGTGGAGCGGAGAAATCCGGGGAAAACCTAGGCCCGGCCATCGGAACTGGGTCCAAGAAGGCGACCGGTCTCGGTTGTAGTTTGGACGCGTAATTGCGGGGGAGGGCAGGGGAGACACCTGCAGAGTGTTGGGGCGACAGTGGCAGGGGCTGGCTGGCGGTTTGCAAAATCTAAAATGTGACTGAGGGGTGCCAATGTTGGGAAAGTCAGATGCGGCATATGGGGAGTTAAGTGATAGTATGGAATCGATTTGGCAAGAAATAAGTGGAAAATGAGTCGGGACAGATGGGGAGGGACGCCCGGTAAGGGAAGAAGGACTCGGGTAGAAGATACTGTCGATTTCATGGTAATGATTAGTTTCAAATCTTATTGTGATAAACATCTCCATCCAGTTAGATTAACGAATGCTATTGTTACGTACCCCGTAACTGGGTTGCCAAACCAGCAGAAATGGATTACTCAATTGGAGTCTGGATTACTAGAACTAAGAAAGTTTTATCAAAGAAACAAGGAACACAGTACTCTAATCAAAAGGATAATAAACGCCAACAGTTCAGCAATGATAATCACACATGTACACAGAATTAGGATAACAGCATCAATCAAGCTCTATGGTAGTCTAGGGGTAAATGACCAGTTTCAAAGTGACGCAAAGTTCAGTTCAATTGAATTCAGTTCAGTTCGCAGTAATCACTGCCGTGGGAGATGGACAGATGGGGGGCGGGGTGGAGGAGAGAGAGAGAGCAAAAACGAATGAATATTCAAACGGCTTCCACACAGACCTCGATATTCTTCGCAGTCAGCTTTCGGGCGAGCCCTTTGTGATGTCTTCTGAGGTCACCGACCGTGACCCCTCCGTTTCCAGATACGATCGTTTCTCTGCGGTGAACCTGGCACCCAGGCAAGGGCGGACACACACCAGGTTCCCGCTGATCGTGCCTTTCCACCCTGTGCGTCTATGGCTTGGTCCCGCGACCGGCCTTCCAAAACTTCCCACCGACTTGTGGGAGATGCACCGCTTCCAGGGTCTCGTTACCTCGGGGTGTCGTGTGTGTCCTGCCTTAGCGAACCTGTCCCTTTTTATCCCCCTGTTGGGGTATCGCCTGTCCGTCACTTCAAACAGTTCAGGGTTCAAAGGGGGAGCCGATCTTGACAGCTCTCCTTCCGTTAAACTCTCCCGTCCCTTCATTAACATCTCCAAATGCTGCTCCATTGTTTTTCTTCTCTCTCTTTCTACTGAAGGCAGGTGGCAGACCAACTGTTGATCCCACTGGTGCCAGCACAGGCCAGCTAACATCTTAATCTATGTGTATTCTCGTTATTGATATTGATAACGTCAGTAGTATGCCTGAGCAATGAGCGGCTGTAGGCTACATGTGTAGGAACAGGAGAAATTGGTGAAAATGAAGACTCTGGACGGAAGTAAAATTGTCAGTACATTGGTAGGAGAAACGAAGATTCAGGATGTTATTTCATTTGTACCTGCGTGTGTTTTGTGTGTGGAGTATAGCAGGACAACCTGAGAGGGGGTAAGATAGCTTTGGCTAAGAGATTACAGACTTTGAGAGAAGGGAACGTGTTTGCCCGTTCTGTTGTGCTTTTCTGATGAATTTAGGCTGCATTCGTTATTCTGTCAAACCGGTTGACCCTCCGCCGTTGCATTGATTTAAATGCCAAGGGTGGGACATGTTCGTTCTTCTTGCAGGGGGAAATTGCAATGTGCAGAATACGGAGGTGAACATGAATATGGGGATTGTGACGTCAGTGCTGTTGCAAGATGCTGTATCTGTGCGCATGCTCAGAGAGCTGCTCATTTAGGTTGTCCAGCTTTACAAAAGGCTCAAGATGTTCACAAGGTGAAACTAACGAGTAGCATTTCTCCGGCTGAATCCACCAGAATTCATTTCTCTGCATATGGTGGATGTTGGATTAAAATAGGCACTTACGAGCATTCAGATGGGGGAAGACCACGGAGAGATGTGAAAGGGGGCAATGTGGGAGATGAGGCATGTCGTGAAGTGTTGATTCGTAAAAATAGATTTTCTTGTGGTATTGTGTGCTATGGCTAATGGAAGAGTGCAGGCGAGAAAGAAATCGGATAGATTCAGAATAGTGATGGATACAGCATGAAAGTGTTTGGGATTAGTGGAGATTCCTGCAGAACAGGTGCATGAAGTACTTTGGAGAGAAGATTTAAGAATTGGTGGTAGACGGAGTGGGCTGCTAGTTGAGAATGACTGAGAAATGAAAGTAGAGGGATTGGACAGTGGTTGAGGAATGGTCTATTGGTGGAGGGTGATTGGGAATAGGCTGGTGGTAGATAGTGATTGGGTAATTATAGTAGAAGCAATGGGCTGGTGGTGGAGAGTGATTGGGGAATTGTCTTGTGGTGGAGGGTGATTAGAGGATGATTATAGAGAGAATGGACTGTTGGTGGAGGGTGATTGGGAATGGGCTGGTGGTGGAGAGTGATTGGGGAATTGTCTAGTGGTGGAGGGTGATTGGAGGATGATTGTAGAGGGAATGGACTGATGGTGGAGGGTGATCGGGAAGGGGTTGGTGGTGAAGAGTGATCGGGGGATGATAGTAGAGGAAATGAGCTGGTGGGGGAAGGTAATTGTACACAGGGTGCTATACGTGGATAATTTCCAATCAACTCACAGTTCTTTATTGGAATGCAACAAGACTGTTAGTCAAATGATAGGAATTTAAAGACTCTGTTTTGGTGTTCCCTTGGGTGTTATTTGTGTAGAAGAAATTTGCTGCAATCACATGTATTGTTCAAGATGCCGGGTTATGATGATGTGAGATATGATAGACACATAGCTGTGGAGGAGGGAGTGGCATCTTTGTGAAAAAGGGTTTACTTGAAATAATTCTGCCTTTTCCAAGCAAAAATGAATGCATGATTATTAAATTATTGTATCCATGCGGTGGGATCAAAATTATGAACTTTTTATAAACGGGTTTGGAAGTTATCTCTCAAATGGTTGGGGAGAATGCTGTGAACTTATTGTTTTTTTGTGTGTGTGGCGACTTCAATGCACATCGTGGTCTTGGTGTCAGTAAGACTACAGAAGCTAACAGGACGGCAGCAGATGAGTTTCTGGAAGAGTCTGATTTACCCTATTTAAATGATGGAAGAGAGGTAAGAGTGGATATTGCCAAAGGTGGGGTTCTTGTTTGGACTTGACTCTTATCTGTGCTCCACTTGCTGGACAGTAGCTGGAATGTAAGGGTTAATGGTATGGGGAGTGATCATTTTCCAATCCTCTGTAATCTAAGCGTCAAAGTACGCTGTCAGAATTTGAGTTGTGTTACTAAATGGTGTTTTATGAGGGGAAACTGGGGAAAATTCCATTAAGTGTGAGAAATCATTTGAACAATTGTCTCTTGGCAGTACTATGGAAGAAATCTATCAGAGTGTAATTTCTGAAGTGTGTGGACCTGCCCGTTGAGCCATTCCTTGGTGTCCCGGAGAGCTGGTAAGAAATGTGTTCCTTGTTGGACACAGAAATGTTCAGAGGCCATCAGAGACTGAAGTGAATGGTGTCGGAGGTAAAACCAGATTCCAGTATTAATTTGGCTGCAACAGACAAATAAAATGCAGAATGTCCGTGAAATGCGTTTACAAAGATACACAGACTCAACAGTATAGGGGATGAGTGCATTAAGAGATGAGAGTGTATTTTGATGGACTGTAGGAAGATTTTTGAGAAACAAGAGGTGTTAGAGATGCCATTGATGATGACTTTACATTGGCTGAATTGAAATTTGCTGTCAATAGGGCGAGTACTACAGCCCAGGGCAGGAAATGGGAAGCTTGAAAGATCATGACCGTTATCTCTTCAGCAACCTCTCTCAGGAATCTGAGGTGCAGACCCTCAGGTCCTGGTGACTTATCCATCTTAAAACATCTGAATTTGCCGAGAGTTTTTTGTTATTTTATTAACAATGGCATTTACTCCTGCTCCCTGACACTCACAGGCGTCTGGAACATAGTTAGTATCTTCTACAGTGAAGACAGATGTGAAGTCCTCATTAAGTTCATCTTCTATTTTTTGTCCCCCATTACTATCTCACCAGCATCATTTGACATTGGTTCAATATCAACTCTCACCTCCTTTTTACTCTCTATATAACCAAAAAAAAAACCTTTTGTATCCTACTTTATAGGTACTCCTGTCAATGTGAGATCTGCTCTACTCCGCTGTAATCCCTGCCATTATCAACCTCCAATCCACCGGGGCAAGGTCCTCTCTCATGTCTCTGTAAATCTCTTTATTCCATTGGGATACTGATATATGTGAGTAATGCTTCACCCTCTCAAATTGCAGTATGAATTCAATCATATTATGATAACTGCCTCCTAAGGGTTCCTTCACTTTAAGCTCCCTTATGATATCAGGGCTATTAATTAACACGCAGTCTAAAGATAGGTTTTCGCCGAGCAGGCTCAAGCACAAGCTGCTCTAAAAAGCCATCTCGTAGGCGTTCAACAAATTCCCTCTACTGTGATTGAACACCAACCTGATTTTCCCAATCCCCTTATTGTGTCATTACCCTTATTATCAGAATAAGAATCAAGCTTGTTAACTTAGCAGCAGCAGTTCAATGCAATACATGACATAGAACAAGAAAAGAACAAAATAAAATAATAATATTAAACAAATAAGTAAATGAATTACAGTACAGGAAAATTGATTAGTTTAATATCATGCAAAAACACGGAAATAATATATATTAAAAAAGTGAGGTAGTGCCCAAGGGTTCAAAGTCCATTTCGGAATCGGATGGCAGACGGGAAGCTGTTCCTGAAACGCTGAATGTGCGCCATCAGGCTTCTATACCTGCTACCTGGTGGAATTAATTAGAAAATGGCATACCTTGAGTGCTGGAGGTCGTTAATATTGAATGCTGCCTTTCTGAAACAGCGCTCCTTGAAGATCTCCTGGGTACATTGTAGGAAAGTACCCGAGATGGAGCCGACTTAATTTACAGCCCTCTGCAACTTCTTTCTGTCCTGTGCAGTAGCATCTCCCCCACCCCATCCTCCATACCAGACAGTGGTGCAACCTGTCAGAATACTCTCCGCGGTACATCTATAGATGTTTTTGAGTGTATTTGTTGACGTACCAAATCTTTTTAAATTCCAAATTATGTATAGTTGCTGTCTGGTCTTCTTTATAAATGCATCCATATGTTTTGACCAGGTTAGATCCTCCGAGATCTTGACACCCGTGAACTTGAAACTGCTCAGTCACTCCACTTCTGATCCCTCTATGAGGATTGGTATGTGTTCGTTCATCATACCCTTCTGGAAATCCAGAATCAGCTCTTTCGTCTTACTGGCATTCAGTGCCAGGTTGTTGCTGCGACATCACTCCACTAGTTGGCATATCTCACGCCTGTAGGACCTCTCATCACCACCTTTGATTCTACCAACAATGGTTATATCATTAACAGATTTATAGATGGTATTTGAGCTATTGCTATCCGCACAGTCAAGGGTATAGAGAGAGTAGAGCAGTGGGCTAAGCACACACCCCTGAGGTTCGCCAGTGTTGATTGTCAACAAAGAGAAGAGGTTATCACCAATCTGCACAGATTGTGGCCTAATGGTTAGGAAGCTGAGTATTCAATTGCAGAGGGAGGGACAGAGGCCTAGGTTCTGCAACTTCTCAATCAGGATTATGGGAATGATGGCATTAAATGCTGAGCAATAGTCTTGTCATCGGTGTTTGTGTTGTCCAGGTGGTCTAAAGCCATGTGACGAGTCATTGAAATTGCATCTGTTGTTGAACTACTGCGGTGAGAGGCAAATTGCAATGGGTCCAGGATCTTGCTGAGCCAGGAGTTCAGTCATGTCATGATCAACCTCTCAAAGCATTTCATCACTGTAGATGTTAGTGCTACCAGACCATAGTCATTAAGGCCGCTCACATTATTCTTCTTAGGCACTCGTATAATTGCTGCCTCTTTGAAACAAGTGGAAACATCTGCCCATAGCAGTGAGATGCTGAAAATGCCTTTGAATACTCCCACCAGTTGGTTAGCACAGGTTTTCAGAGTCTTAGAAGATACGCCATCGGGACCTTCCACCTTGCGAGAGTTCACTTTCTTTAAAGACAGGTTAAAATTGGGCTCTGAGACAGGAATCTACCTTCTTGCCCGCCAAATTCCCTGATATATTTATGCATGCAGCATTGTCTCCTAGTCCAAATCGTTCCCCTTTGGTAAATACTGAAGCAAAGTACTTATGATGTATTTCACTCATATTCTGCACATTCAAGCAATTGATTCTCTTTTTATCATTGAGGTATCCTCCCTGCTCCCAAGTTATCTTCTTATCTTATGCATGTACAGAGTACCTTGGGATTTACCTTATTTCTACTTGCCATTGACTTCTCATGGCCCCTCTTGGCTTTCATATATATCCTTTTTTAGTTCTTTTCTGGATTCTGTATAACCTTCATCTACTCCATTTGATCCTGACTTCCAAAACTTGACATTATTTTCCTTTTCCTTCTTGACTAAATTTATCATTTCTGTGGTCATCCAAGTTTCCCTTTTCTTCCACCCCTGTCCTTCCCTCTAAGAGGAATATACCTTTCCTGTACACTGTGCAATTGATCTTTAAACACTCTCCCCATGTCTGATGTGGATTTTCCAGAAGAAATGTTATTTCCAATTAACCCTTCTGAGTCATTGCATCATACCCTCGTAATTTGCCCTTCTCCAATTTAAAAAAAAATCCCATCTTTATCTATAACTATCTTAAAACTGAGGGAGCTGAGGTCTCTGTCAGCTAACTGCTCACCCACTGAGGGGGCAGCCACCTGAATAGACTCATTACCCAACACTAGGTAGTAGTACAATCCCATTAGTTTGATTGCTCCCTTCTTGTTCTTGAGTTCTACCCAAATGGATTCAGCGTCTGAACCCTCCACTAGATATGCCCCGAGTGCAGCTGTGATATTGTCCCTGGATGGTAGTCCAACTCACACCTCTTTTACTTCCTTCTCTATCTTTTCAAAAACTTCAAAAGCCTGGTAGATTAATCTCGCATCCCTGCCCATCTTTCAACAAAGCCCCTGTAATGGCCACAACATTGTAGTTCTATGTACTGATTCACGTTCTATATTAATCACCTTTATCCATAATATTCCTGACATTCAGTACACACCATTGAAAATATATGTCTAATAATACTTGTTAATTTGATTTTGCCTGGCCATATTTTCACTGATATCTACCTTCGGGTCCAATCCTTCACTTACTGACTGCTGTTCCCATTCGCAGCCCCCTGTAAAACTAGTTTCAACCCTCTGAGTAGCATTAGCAAAACTCTTGGCCAGCATATTAGTTCCCCTCCAGTTCAGGTGTGACCCCTCCCTGTTCGACAGATCAGTCCTTGCCCAGTAAAAGGTTCCAATGATCCGAGAGTGAAACCCTGCCCCCTGCACCATCTCCTCAGTCACTCATTCAATTATGCTGTAATTCCATTCCTAGCTACACTCGCCCATAGCACGGGGAGTAAGCCGGAAATTACTACCTTGGAGGTCCTTCTCTTCACCCTATTTCCTGTCTCTATATGCTCAGTCTGTAGAACCTCATCCCCTTTTTTGGCAATGACATTGGTGCCATTATGCACCACGAACTCTGGCTGTTCACTCTTCCCCTTGAGAATATCCTGCAGCCAGCCTGATACATCTGGACCCGAGCACCTGGGAGGGAACACAGCATTCTGGAGTCTCTTTTGTGTGCACAGTATCTCCTGTTTGTACCACTAACTATCCAGTTCCCAATCACTAATGCACTGCATGACTTTACCTTTCCCTGCCACAGGGGAACCACCAGGGTTTCTTCATCTCATTTTTAACTTTAAGAAATTCATTGAATCAGGTACAGGCAAAACTTAGCAGAATTGTTTGTGGACCAGTGCTGACTGGCGAATAGTCGGTGACTGCATCGGTTTCCTTCCAGAGACCAAAGGCGAGTTGGATGGTGCATTCACTGGCTGCAAGATACTGTCCTTTGTGTACATGAGAGACAGGAGGAAAGCGGCGATATGAAATAGTGCAGTTACTGTGGATATGGTGAGGGCCATATCAATGACAGTTATGTCCTGCAGAGTCAGAGCCCAAGTTCACGGTCAGATTGCGAAGTTCGGTCTAGGATGAGGAGCAGCGAGAGCCAGTGCCTGATTCTGGGAGCAAATCTCAGCGATTCCAGGACCAGTGCATTTGTCAAATTGTGGCCGGTTGGGAATATTTTACTGTAAGTGTCATTACACTCACAAATTGCGGTGTTGCCATTGTGTGCTGTTCTGGGTCTGGGGAGGAGCTCTGAGTGGAACTGCAATTATACATTATTGCAGACCGCACTGGTTTCCTTCCAGAGACCAAAGGCAAGATAGATGGTGTGTTCACTGGCCACAAGATACTGATCTTTGTGTACATGGGTGACAGAAGGAAAGAGGCCTCTTTCCTAATTCTATACACGCAGTATGTAGGATCTCTTAGTTTTTGACAATGACATTGGTGCCAATTTGCACCAGGGCCTCTGGCTTTTCACACTTCCTCTTGGCAATATCCTACAGCTGCACCTCTACACCCTGGACCCCAGCACCAGGGAGGCAACACACCATCCTTGTGTTTATTTTGCTGCCACAGTATCACCTGCCTGTCCCTCTAACTACTGAGTCTCCTGTCACTACCACACTGCCTGACTTTTACTTTCCCTGCCACAGGGGAACCACCAAGGTTCCTTCGTCTCGTTTTGAACTTCAAGAAATTCATAGAATCACGTACAGGCAAAAGTTTCCAAAAAGTGTTAGTGGACTCAGGCTGACTGTCTGAGAACCTCGCGTAAAAACTGCTATGCTCTTGACATTGAAGATCATGGAGATCAGGCCCACAGGCCAAGTGTTGCATGGAGCAAATAGAAGGTGACCACATCGGTTTCCTTCCAGAGTCCAAAGGCAAGCTGGATGGTGCAGGCATTGGGTGTAGGATACTGTTCCTTGTGTACATGGGTGACATCTATATATGGACTACAGAAAAAAATAGTACCCCTGTAATACATTTTAACCACAGGGCATATGCAAGGATGAGAGCTATAGTCAAGTTGGAAATTGTGATTGCCAAAGACAGGTTGAGAAGGATATTCCTGATAATGATAAGATTGATCCCAACGGACTTTGTCAATACTTTAGTCGTAAGAGAGACGTTAAGAGGGAAGTTAGGTATATTTGGAATAACAGTGGGGTATTAAATTATGCAGAGAAGGACATAGCGGATGCTCTCAACTCTTATTTTTCTAAAGTGTTCACCTGAAAAGGTGTTAGCAATCTGACAGTAAGTGTAGAGAAAAATAAAGTTACTTAAAGTGACTCTGAGATCTTAGAAAGTGAAAAGGCTGAAAGTTAATAAATCTTAGTGTCAGGCAACATATATCCAAGGGTACTTAAATTAGTCTATGATTGAAAACACAAACACCTAACAAGAATTATTCAAAATTCTGTGAAGATTGGTAAAATTCTGAAGGAAATGGGGTAACATTTTACCGGTATTTAAGAAGGGTGACTGCACTGACACTTGTAACTGTGGACCAGTAAACGTAACGTATATTGTGGGTAAGATAAGGGAAGCATTAGTAAAGAACGAGTTGTAAAATCATCTGATAAGTACAGGCATGAAACTAGTGGGAGTATAGGATCCTTGTCAGGTTGACTGCCAGTGACCAGTGATGATCCGCAGGGGTCGGTGTTGGGACCACTTCTTTTTATGGTGTATATAATGAATTCAAAGATGAAATAGATGGGTTTGTTGCCAAGTTTATAGATGATACAAAGATTGGCGGAGGGGCAGGTAGCGCTGAGGAAATAGTTAGGATGCAGAAGGATTTAGACAGATAAGGAGAATGGGCAGGAAAGTGGCAAATGAAATATAATGTTGGAAAATGCACGGTCATGTACTTTGGTAGTTGAAATAAATGTGCGAATTATTTTCTAAACGCGGAGAAAATCCAAAAAATCAGAGATGCAAAAGAACTTGGGAATCCTTGTGCAGAACACCCTAAAGGTTAACTTGCAGGTTGAGTTGGTGGTGAGGAAGGCAAATGCAATGTTAGCATTCATTTCAAGAGGTCGAGAATACAAGAGCAGGGATGTGATGCTGAGGCTTTTTGGAGGCACTGGTGAAGCCTCACCTTGATTATTGTCTACAGCTTTAGGCTTCTCATCCCAGAAGAAATGTGCTGGCATTGCAGAGGGTCCAGAGAAGGTTCATAAGGATGATACCAGGAATGAAAATATTGTCATACGAAGTATGTTTGATGGCTCTGCGTCCATACTCACTGGAATTTAGACAGATGAGGGGGGATCTCCGTGAAGCCTTTCGAGTATTGAAAGGCCTGGACAGAGTAGATGTGGAAGGGTGCTTCCCATTGTGGGAGAGTCTAAGACAAGAAGGCACAGACTCAAGCTAGTGAGGTGTCCATTCAAAACAGAGATGCGGAGAAATTCCTTTAGCCAGAGGGTGATGAATATGTGGAATTTGTTGTCATGTGCAGCTGCGGATCCCAGGTCGTTGGGTGTATTTAAGGCAGAGATTGACAGATTCTTGATTGGACGTGACATTAAAGGTTATAGGAAGAAGGCCGGGAAATGGGGTTGAGGAGGAGAAAAAAAAAGATCAGCCATGATTAAATGACACGATGAGCCAAATGGCCTACTCCTGCTATGTGTTATGGTTTTATGGTCTTATGTTAGCAGAAAGTCAGCATGGGTTCAGAAAGGGTAAATCACGTTTTATAAATATGTTGCAGGTCTATGAAGAGGCAAGTAAAATTTATGATAACAATAAAGAGGTAAAAACTTACTGAGAGCTAAAGAGGTAAAGAGGTAAAAATGCACTTGGACTTTCAGAAGGATTTTGGCAAGGATCCCCACAAGAGATTGATAATCAAATTACAGGATGTGGAGATTCAGGGTGTGGTATGCGAATGTGTGGAGAATTAGCTCAAAAAGAGAAAACAATGAGTTATGGTGAGAGGATCATTTTCACAGCTGGAAAATGTTCAAAGTGGGGCTCCACAAGAATAAGTTTGACGGACTAGTTATGTTTGTAGATGACATAATATTAGACAGCTGGGCTGATAAACATCAGGCAGCAGAATCAACACATGTCGATCTAAACAAAATTCTGATGTGGGCAGATGAATGGCAGATTTAACTCAATGCAGGTAAATGTAAAATATTACATACAGGAAGTAGAAATATTAGATATAAATATACAATGGGGTTCTTGAGTAAGAAAGTGCATTGTATGGGAGGGTTTGGGTGTCCTGGAAGACATCACTATCAACATCTAGGCAATGCACTGAAGCAATTAGGAAGGCTAATAATATGTTGGGCTATACAATGTGCTCAGAGGAGTTCACAGCAAGAGACGTTTAAAGAGACGTTCTCCTTAAGCTGTATAATGCACTTGTGAGGCCACGCCTTGAGTACTGTGTACAATTTTGATCTCCACATTTTGTGACGGGTGCGAAGGCACTGGAAAGAGTTCACTGAAAGGCAACTAGACTCATACTCATTGCAGGACTGCAGAGTATGAGCTATGCAGTAAGATAGAGTGAACTAAATCTATTTGGCCTAAGATGACAGAGAATGAGAGGAGACGCGGTAGAAGTGTTCAGAATCATTAAGGGTAGAGGTAAGGTCGATGCGATCTGCTACTTCAAAATTAGTCCATCAACAAGGAAATGGGTCCACACATGTAGACTGGTTAAAGGGAGATTTCAGACTAACATCAGGAACAAATTCTTTTCAGAATGATTTGACAAGTACAGAATGAACCCCACACTCACACGGTACGAGAGACTGACAGGTACAGAATGAACCTCACACTTTCAGACTGTAACAGAAACAGACGGGTACAGAACGAATCTCACACTCTCACACTGTACCAGAGACTAGCAAATACATGAGGAACATCATAGGACTCCCACTTTCAAATCTCTTACTATCTCTTCTTTCAGTTAGTCCTGGCGAAGGGTCTTGGCCCGAAACGTCGACTGTACCTCTTCCTATAGATGCTGCCTGGCCTGCTGCGTTCACCAGCAATTTTTATATGTTGCTCATTATTTTGCCGACTGAAATATTTCTCAATTTCTTTTGACATTTGAGATGCGCATTAAAGACTATTAGATCAGCAACATCACACACCAAATGCTGGAGGAACTTGGATTTCTGGCATTTACAGATTTTCTCATGTTTATACAATCTACGCAGTGTTATCTCCTGTATCCATTCATCTGCCTATTTTGAGTACTGTATTTATTCCTGTAGCCAGTTTGCCTCTTCCTTTGCAGATTGAAATATTCTAAATTTCTTTTGTCCTTTGGCGAGATTTGAGATGCCCATTAAAGACTGTTACATCACACAAAATGCTGGAGGAATCAGCAGAGTTCATTGCGTTGCCTTGGATTTCCAGCATCTGCAGATTTTCTCCTGTTTGTACATTAGCAATGTGATCATTTGACCGTTTCCATCCAGATCTCGGTTTCTCTGTTGCATCTTTGTCCGAATTTGTGTTTGCATGTTTTGAATTGTATTGACTTTATTAATTACATCCTTATATACATGAGGAGTAAAAATCTCTGTGTTATGTCTATGTCTCAATGTGCAATGTGCAATTTATGGTAATTAATAATAAATAGAATGCACAATAGGACAGTCACTATAACATAGAAACACAATTGTACAGTTGTTCCTTGTGTGTGTGTGTGTGTGTGTGAGAGAGAGAGAGAGTCTGTGTGTGAGTGAGTGTGTGTGTGTGTGTGTGTGTGTGTGTGTGTGTGTGTGAGTGTGTGTGTGTGTGTGTGTGTGAGTGTGTGTGTGTGTGTGTGTGTCTGTTGGTGTGTGTGAGAGAGAGAGTCTGTGTGTGTGAGTGTGTGTGTGTGTGTGTGTGAGAGAGAGAGAGAGAGTCTGTGTATGTGACCAGGAAGAAGCTGAAGGACTGAAGGACAGTCCAAAATGGAAAACTGCAGGGACAGAGGTAGGGATCGGTCAGTGTCGCTGGTGTCCGTTCAGAGATGAATAATTAGCCAACAAAAGGATGAAATCTGTACATGTAGCTGCTCTGTGACAAAGTTCAGTCTTTGAAATTAAATCTACCGGCCTATTTCCACCAGAGACACTGCTGAGGTAATGCCAAAGAGTTTTGATGTATTTGTCTCCAATCACTCCAATATTTACACCAGAGACAATGGCATTGAGTTGAAGTGTTTGTTCAAGCAACTGTAACTGAGCAAGTTAGTGAGGTGTATAACCGTATCTCTGGAGACAGATCCTCTGTATAAATCAAGACTGCTTTGAATGCATCAGCTGTCTACCGGAGCTGTGAATACACGAGCAACAAAAATCACAGATTCGAACTGAAATGGTGCATCCAATCATCTGGCGGATAGAAGACGTTTACTATCCTTTTAGTTCAGCCTTCGGAATTCCCGGTAAGCCGCAGTGTCAGCTGCCGTGGGCGGATGTTGAAGTTTAATTCCAATGTTGTGATTGATTCTGTCGCTGGTTTAAACTGTTACATTCCAATGCCGGTATTCGGCATTTCAAGAATGGAGTGGAAACACCGGGACTATAAATGTTGGGATTTGGATCTAAAAACAAACATCTGCAGGAAATCAGAGAATCGGCCAATTTCTATGGGACTGAGTTGGTCAGGCAGCGGTTTGCGATCAACAAGGGGATGTTCGTGTCTCTGTGCTTTTGGTCTTGTAGGAGCTGCATTGAGTTTCTAAGGGTGATTCCTCAATTGATTGTCTGCATTTTTATGTGAGCAGTTTTCAGAGTTAGGTGCAACAATAAAGCATTGACTGCTAGTAACACTTTAGCAAATGTGAGGAGTTCCGTGTTGTAAGACGAAACTGTTATGGATTTTTAATAAATGTCTACAATATGACTGTATGCAAAGCAGAAAGAAATCGTTGCTAAGCCGATGAATAAGATGTGGTGCTCCATCGTTATCAATACTGTAAAATGTATTCTATTACATCTACATCTGACTCCGCTACAGACATCTGACTACGGCACCGAGTTTGCTGCTCGACGTTGAAATACTCTCCTCTGCTTCTCTGTGATGGACTTAACGGAAGGCGTCATGTCTGTCTGTGAGGTTGTGTCAGATTGCGCTGTTTCTGTTGGAATCAATGTTCTGATCTAAAGTCAGTGAGGTGACTTTGCTGGAATAGGAAATAAACTCGGGGAATGCTGGAAACACTGAGCCCCAAGCAGCTTGTATGCAAAGAGAAACCAGTTAACACTCGTCTCAGGGGTCTATCTGAGAACAGTCCTGAGGACAGATATATTAACTGTTTGTCCACATATTCTGTTTTGCCTGGGTGACTGTTTCCACCATTTCCTGTTATTGTTCCGTCCTTCGGCTGTTCTGTCTCTGACAGGGATCGTTATGGAAGTTGATAATTGTCTAATGGAAGAATCCCGCCATCAGCGTCCGGATTTATTCATTTCAACCAGACGAAACGCGGAAGGCGCCAGTAGAAAATGTTCCATCCAGTATTGACTCTCAGGAAGTAGATACCCAGCTTTAGATTTCTACTGCCACTTCACAGTCCGCTCATCAGTAAGAAATCCGTATTCAGATGATATTGAATTTATTTTGCTCTGTGTAAACTCATTCTCTGTCCCGCCGCTCTGCGCCCTCTCTCGACCCTCCCACCGCTAAATGTAACAATAAAGTGGAAATATTACAGGATCCCCTCAAGCTGCAGCATTGGCTTCTGTTCAGCATTTTCTCAACTTGCTGTTCCCTGTCTCTCTTCCAGCGAACTTGGTGCCGATTGTGATCCTGTCCCGGGGAAAGTGCGATCTCTCCAAATGTGTCACTCGCTACCTGGTGGGAATGGCAGCGGCCGATCTCCTGGTCGTTATCTCCGATCCGCTGCTGAGGGGGCTGCTCTGAATTATTTTCCCCGATCATTCCTGCGAATCACTCCTGTGTGCAGATTCGATCTATGGTTGATTTCTGCGAGCACCGTGAGTTCAGTCTGGCTGACTGTCGCTTTCACCGTCGATCGATTTGTGGCTATTTGCTTTGAGAAGCTGAAAACAAAATATTGCACCGAGAGAACGGCGGCTGTGATTATCGGGACAGTGAGTGTGCTGGCCTGTTTGGAGACTGTCCCCTGGGGCTTTGTATCCGGGCCTGGAGAAATAATTGATGGTGTTTCCTGGGATCGTGCTCTTACACCGAGCTTCACAAACTCTCCCTCATGGGCGGCATTTGACATGTTTGACCTCATTTTAACCCCTTGTGTCCCAATCTTTCTGATGTTACCGTTCAATATTCTGACTGTCAGGCGGATTCTAGCGGCCAGTTGAGCCCGCAGGGGGCTCCGGGGACAAAAGAGTGGAGAGAATGTCAAGGACCGGGAGTTGGAAACCCGACGCAAATCCATCGTTTTGCTCTTCAGCATAACCGGTAGTTTTATATTGTTGTGGGGGAACATACGTGGTATTTTCTATCTATAAACGGATTTCGATGAGTTTTGTTTATTCTGTCACAGATCCCCGTTACATCACAGAACACACATCGGCAATGCTGCAGATTCTGAGTTCCTGCACCAACACGTGTACTTACGCCCTGACTCAGAGCAAATTCCGAGAAGAACTGAAGAATGCGCTGAAATACTCACCGAATCGGATTTTGAAACTCATGAAACAGTAGAAATAAAGGCTGTAAAGTATTACAATTCAGCTGTCTTCATGCTCCCTATTCTATCCCCCCACTTTTAGGTAAATGGGAACAATGTGATGAATAGAGTAACAAAGCAAATACGAGAAAATCTGTGGATGCTGGAAATACAAAACAACACACACTATCAGATCCTGATGAAGTGTCTCGGCCAGAAACGTCGACTACTTAACCTTTTCCTCACACAAAATGCTGGAGGATCTCAGCAGGCCAGGCAGTCTCAATGGAAAAGAGTATTTAAGGGGTTAATAAGTAGGAACGCTGGGGTGGTGATTTCAGGATTTCTTCAGTTGCCACATGCTTGCGAGGTAAGATATGGTAATTTGGTACACTTAAATGAGTGGCTAACAATCTGGTGCAGGGGGGAATGCATCAGGAACACAGATCATTGGGCTCTCTTGCAGAATAAGTGGGACTGGTGTAAGAAAGGTGGGTTACAGTAAAGGGAAACCGTAAATTTGAATTATGTGTGCTTCAATTTCCAAAAGTTTTGGAAATGCCACCGGCAGAAAGAGAAACAAGAATGGAGGCAGGTTATGGAAAGTTGTAAAAGCAACTGAGCAATGTGTGACTGTAATTTCCCCAAAATTGACAGATTATTTTATATTCACACAGGGAATCTTGCTGGAACCACCCTGAGGATTTTTATCATGTGCCATGTGGAGGGCGTGTTTGGATCCAGAGCTACAGGTCAGTAGGTAGCATTGAGCGGAAGGTAGAGGTGAGGTCAAAGAACCCCTAAAGGAAATCATGATAGGGCTGTGGCTGTGTGCTACACACAGCGCTAAAATAACCACACGTAGTCGGTGAGTTAGAGTTGCGATGAAAGAGACTTATTCAAACTTCGCGGCCTGCTTTAAAGCCTTCCCGTTCCTGCCCTCGCTGGGCGGGACTGCTGTGGGGATTGCATATTCCAAGACCCTATCTGCGCGAGGGATTTTCCCCCTGCTGGTGAAGATGGCCTGGCGCCCTTTTCTGCGGCCGGCCCTCTGCCTGTGCGCGCTGTTTCGTGAGCCGGTTCGTGTGGTCTAGAAAGTGGGTCGCCACATAACACCCCACCCCCCCAACACACCCACTCCCAGAACAGGCGATACCTCCCCCAATGTCTACAGTCTGGATCGGCCTCTGTTTGGGAGGTCTGCCTCTGCGCCGCGGTGCCTGAGCCTGGACCAGCTGCGCCAAGTCCACATGGGCCGGTTTGAGTCGGCCCACCGTGGAAACCCCCTCTCTCCCGCCAACGTGGAGCCGTTGTTCCTGATCACCTTAAACGGCCTCTTGTAGGACCGCTGTAGCCGTGCCCGGTGTCCGCCCCGTCGTACAAAAAGAAACTTACAGTTCTGCAGGTCTTTGGGTACGCAGGTCGGGCTCTATCCGTGCTGTGAAGTGGGTATGGGGACCAGGTTACCGAGCCTCTCACGTAGTCTGTCCAGGACTGCTGTGGGTTCTTCCTCTTGCCCCCCTGGGGCTGGTATGAAATCTCCTGGGACTACCAGGGGTGCGCCGTACACCAACTCGGCCGACGAGGTGTACGGATCCTCCTTGGGTGCCGTGCGGATTCCGAGCAGGACCCAGGGAAGCTCGTCCACCCAGTTAGGCCCCTCCAGGCGGGCCATGAGAGCCGACTTCAGGTAACGGTGGAAACGCTCCACTAGTCCGTTCGACTGTGGGTGGTAGACAGTTGTGTGGTGTAGCTGTGATCCTAAAAGGCTGGCCATAGCTGACCACAGGCTGGAGGTGAACTGGGCGCCCCTGTCGGAGGTAATGTGGGCCGGTACCCCGAAGCGGGCTACCCAGGTTGCGATCAGTGCTCGGGCGCAGGATTCGGAAGTGGTGTCGGTGAGCGGGACTGCATCTGGCCATCTGGTGAACCGGTCTACCATAGTTAGGAGGTACTGCGCTCCTCACGACACTGGCAGGGGCCCGCGATATCCACATGAATGTGGTCAAACCTCCGGCGGGTGGGTTCGAACTGCTGCGACGGGGCTTTGGTATGCCGCTGCACCTTGGCCGTTTGGCACTGCATGCACGTTTTGGCCCATTCACTGACCTGTTTACGCAGCCCATGCCACACGAACCTGTTGGAGACCAGCCGGACGGTTGTCCTGATGGAGGGGTGCGCTAAGTTGTGAATGGATTCGAAAATCCGCCGGCGCCAGGCTGCTGGGACGACGGGGCGGGGTTAGCCGGTAGCTAAGTCACACAGTCGGATCCTCTTACCTGGGCCTACGGGGAGATCTTGGAGCTGCAAACCGGAGACTGCAGTCCTGTAACTAGGGATCTCATCGTCTGCCTGCTGTGCCTCTGCCAGCGCTGCATAGTCCACCCCCGGGTGAGGGCTTGTATGGTAGGTCTGGATAGTGCGTCCGCCACGACGTTGCCTTTTACCGAGACATGCTGGATGTCCGTCGTGTACTCGGAGATGTAGGACAGATGTCGCTGCTGGCGGGACGACCAGGGGTCGGACACCTTAGTGAACGCAAAGGTAAGCGGTTTGTGGCCTGTGAACGCGGTGAAGGGCCTACCTTCTAAGAAGTACCTGAAATGCCGGATTGCCAGGTACAGTGCCAATAGCTCCCGGTCGAAAGCACTGTATTTGAGTTCGGGTGGTCGTAGGTGTTTGCTGATGAACGCCAGGGCTTGCCAGCGACCCTCGATGAGTTGTTCCAGCACTCCACCGACTGCTGTGTTGGATGCGTCCACCGTGAGGGCAGTAGGAACGTCCGTTCTGGGGTGCACTAGCATCGCGGCGTTTGCCAAGGTTTCTTTGGTTTTAACGAAAGCGGCTGCGGCCTCTTCGTCCCAGGTAATGTCCTTGTCCTTACCCGGCATCAGAGTGAACAGGGGGTGCGTGGTTCGGGCTGCTGAGGGGAGGAAACGGTGGTAGAAATTCACCATACCCACGAATTCCTGCAGGCCTTTGATTGGGTCGGGGGAAGTTGCGGACCGCGTCTACCTTGGCAGGCAGCGGGGTTGCCCCGTCTTTAGTAATCCTGTGGCCCAGGAAGTCGATGTTGTCGACACCGAACTGGCATTTGGCTGGGTTGATTGTAAGGCCGAATTCGCTCAGGCGGGAGTAGAGCTGGCGGAGGTGGGACAGATGCTCCTGACGACGACTGCTGGCTATGAGGATGTGGTCCAAATAGATGAATGCAAAGTCCAGGTCGCGTCCCACCGCGTCCATTAGCCGCTGGAAAGTCTGTGCGGCATTCTTTACACCAAACGGCATTCGGAGGAATTCGAGAAGTCCAAACGGGGTGATGAGTGCTGTTTTGGGGATGTCGTCCGGATGTACCGGGATTTGATGGTATCCCCGAACGAGGTCTACCTTGGAAAAGATCCTTGCGCCGTGTAGGTTTGCTGCGAAGTCTTGAATGTTCGGCACAGGGTATCGGTCTGGCGTTGTAGCCTCGTTCAGTCTGAAGTAGTCACCGCATGGTCTCCAGCACCCCCCCACCCCCGCCGTTGCCTTGCGCACCATGTGCAGGGGGGAGGCCCATGGGCTGTCGGACCGTCGTATGATCCCCAATTCCTCCAGCCTCTTGAACTCCTCCTTCGCCAGTCGGAGCTTGTCCGGGGAAAGCCTTCGAGCATGGGCGTGGAGGGGTGGTCCCTGGGTCGGGATGTGGTGCTGTACTCTGTGTCTGGGCATGGCTGCCGTGAACTGCGGTGTCAGAACTGATGGGAAGTCTGCCAGGACCCTGGTGAATTCGTCGTCGGACAGCGTGATGGAGTCCAGGTGTGGGGCTGGCAACTTTGTTTCACCCATGGAGAACGTTTGAAAAGTCTTGGCGTGAACTAGTCGCTTCCCTTGCAGGTCGTCTAGCAGGCTGTGGGCTCGCAGAAAATCCGCCCCCAGGAGTGGTTGGGCCACGGCGGCCAGTGTGAAGTCCCACGTGAACCGGCTGGAGCTGAACTGCAGCCGCACCGTGGGGGTACCGTAGGTTCGTATTGTGCTGCCATTTGCGGCCCTCAGGGTGGGTCCCAGTTCTCTGTTGCGGGTGTCGTAACTCGTTGGCGGTAAGACGCTGATCTTTCCCGGGAATTTGCAGGGTGATCTACAGCGGCGGCCTCTGTGCCCCACCGCTGGTGGTAGAAGCACCATTGTTCGTTGGGCTCCTCACTCCCGTCGCCGGGTTTTGTAGGCTCTGCTGCCGGGCCTGGTCTCGTCTGCCGTTGGGAACGCGGCTTGGAGATCTGTGCGACGGACGCCCCTCTCTCTTTCCTGACATTCCACAGCGCATCTGCCCGGGCCGCCACCTCTCTTTTTTTTTTTTACAAAATTCTTTATTACAAATGTCGGTGCTATACAATATTTACAAACCCAGTGACTAACACATTTACTACACTACAAACAGACAATACGTGTTAAACCAATATATTGCCATCCTCATCAATGATGGCATTTACACCCCGCGGAGCCCAACGGTCCCGGAACATCTCGACGGTCGCTGTGGACTGTGCGTATTCCTTTTCAATGTTCACCCGGGCTCGAACATACCCCCTAAACATAGCCAGGCAGTCCGCCCGGGGAGAACCTCCTGCCACCCTTTTCCAGGAGCCACGGATGGCAATTTTCGCCAGCCCCAGGAGCAAGTTGACAAGGACCGCCACCTCTCGGGGGTTGCCATCTGCCCGGGCCGCCACCTCTCGGGGGTTGCTGAAATCTGTGTCGGACAGCAGCAGGCAGACGTCCTTGGGCAGTTGCTCTATGAACGCCTGCTCAAACATGAGGCAGGGTTTGTGTCCTTCAGCCAGGGCCAGCATTTCCTTCATTAATGCCGACGGCGGCGTGTCTCCACGCGTTCGCGCCGTGAGAGTCCGAAAGTCCTTATGAGCGGGGCTTTGAATGCTGTGTATTTGCCGTCCTCCGGGGGCGACTGTATAAACTCCTCAACATGTGCAGCTGTCTCCTGGTCGAGGGAGCTCAGCACGTAGTAGTAGCGAGTGGACTCCGAGGTTATCTGCCGAATGTGGAATTGAGCTTCTGCTTGTTCGAACCACAGGCCGATTCGCAGCGGCCGAAAGATTGGCAGTTTTAACGAAACTGCTTGAACAGATGCGGCGTCGGTCATCTCTGGTCCAAATATCGTTTGGGCCATCGGGGTCACCAATTGTGGCGGTGTGCTGCACACAGCGCTAAAATAACCACACGTAGTCGGTGAGTTAGAGTTGCGATGAAAGAGATTTATACAAACTTCGCGGCCTGCTTTATAAAGCCTTCCCGTTCCCGCCCTCCCCGAGCGAGACTGCTATGGGGAAAGCATATTCCCAGACCCTTTCAGCGCCCGGGATTTTCCCCCTGCTGGTGAAGATGGTCTGGGGCCCTTTTTGTCGCCGGCCCCACTGCCTGCGCGCACTGTTTCGTGAGCCGGTTCGTGTATGCTAGAAAGTGGGTCGCCACAGGGCCACATTATTGAGCAGAGTGGCACCAAAAGGCAAAAGTGAGTTTATTTCAGTGTAGAGTGTAGAACAGTGAAAGCAGGTGTACTTAGAGCCTGAATTAGTCATGTCACGGTGATTCATCCATTACAGAGATCTGGTTGAGAGAAGGGCAGGACTGGTATCTGAGCATTCCAGGATTTATATGATTCAGACAGTCCAGAGGGTGCACAAAGAGGGTGGGGAGCTGTTCTGCTGATCAGGCAGAATGTCACAAGTTTAAGGTCATCCCAGAGGCTCATCCAGTAAAACAATGTGGGGAGAAATCAGGAATAAGAAAGGTGCAATCACTGTGATGGGATTTTACTGTAGACCTCACAATAGCCAGTAAGAGAGAGGAAAAGATGAGTCAGCAGGTCATGGGCTGATGTAAAAACAATAGAGTAGCTGTAGTGGGTGAATAATCTTCTCTGAATGACAGGGACTCCTTTACACCTGAGGCTTGGACGGGGCATTATTTGTGTTCAGGAAGGTTTCCAGAGAAAGTGTATAGATGGTCCGCCAGGGAGGGGGCATATTTGGCGTAGTATTGAGAAATGAGCCTAGCAAGATGATTGGAGATTCATTGGGAAAAAAAAAGGATGATAATGCAGAACGTTTTAAGATGGTTATTGAAAGGATAAAAATGGACCTGCAGGTGGATAGATGTAAGTTTCTGGAGTTTAATTACAGCAGAATCGGATACGAATCATAGAGAGTAGTCTGCGAGCTGATGCTACTGGATGGAGCTAATGTTAAGTGATGCCTGCAAGCGAGCGTCACTTACAGTCCAGCCGGTCAGAATTCAGGAGTTTCCCCGTCTCTGTGAGGAGGGCAGAGAAGGACAGGGACACTCGGGAACTGAGGGTGATGAGAATTTGTTTAAAAATGCAAGAGGAGTCATGTGGAAGGTTGAGGAAGATGAAATTAGACAGGGTCTTTGAGGGCCTTACCAGAAGCAAGAAACAAGTCACACTGTGAATCAGGAGGGCGAACAGTGACCAGAAAATGAATACACTGAGTTTATGCCTGGAGCCAGAGTAGCATGCGAGGTAGAAGATGAACACATTGTATTGGTGTTCCCTAAGGAGAAGGACATGGAGGACAGCGTGATCAGAAAGAGGGTATGGTGATATTCTCTGGCATGTTGATACTAAAGAGGAGGTGCTGTTGGGACTCTCAGACCATTTAGATAGGTAAATCGTGTGGGTTATTTAATCCTTTGGGATACACAGACAACATGCTGTTAAATATGATGTTTAAACTGCTGGCACCATACTGTAAGGAGACAGATCTTAACAATATCTGGCCCGTACTGCAAGGGGAAGGGGAGGGTCTGTCTCTGGTATAAACATGCCCTGCATATGTGACTGCTCAAGAAAGGCAGCAGTTGAATACAGGGACGGTGAACTATACAATATTGAAACCTTCACTACCAGGACACAGGCCTATAATACTCACAGGACTGTGCAGTGAGCACACAGACCTGTACATACCCAGCACTGTACTCCACCATTAAACACTTCTACAACACTGGCACTTCAAGGACAGACATCTATACAACCCTGATAGTGGACTGCTATTCATAGACACTATCCATCCCCTCCCTCCCTTCCACTGGGCATTTCTCAGGATGTAACAGAGAGTTGATAAAGTTGAACTTTGAATTATGTGTGCTTCAACTTTGAAAAGTTTTGGAAATACCACCGGCAGAAAGAGAGACATGAATGTGGGCAGGCTATGGAAAGTTGTAAAAGCAACTGTGTAATGTGTGACTGTAATTTCCCCAAAATTTACAGATTATCTTAGTGCAGAATTTTTGCAGATTTAGGAATTTCATCTAAAACTTTGATAATGTTAGAAACATAGAAAACCCGCAGCACAAAACTGGCCCTTCAGCCCACAAAGCTGTGCCAAAGATGTCCTTAACATTGAACTACCTCGGCTTACCCATAGCCCTCTATTTTTCTGAGCTCCATGTATTCATCCAGGGGTTTCTTAAAAGACTCTATTGTTTCCACCTCCAGCACTGCTGCTGGCAGCCCATTCCATGCACACACTACTCTCTGCATAAGAAAAACTTACCCCTGACATCTCCTCTGTACCTACTTCCAAGCACCATAAAACTATGTCCTCTCGTGCGAGCCATTTCAGCCCTGGGGAAAAAAAAACTTTGACTACCCACATGATCAATGCCTCTCGTTATCTTCTACACCTCTGTCAGATCACCTCTCATCCTCCGTTGCTCCAAGGAGAAAAGGCAGAGTTCATTCAACCTATTGTCATAGGCATGCTCCCCAATCCAGGCAACATCTTTGTAAATCTCCTCTGAACCCTCTCTATGGTTTCCACATCCTTCCTGTAGTGAGGTGACCAGAATTGAGCACAGAACTCCAAGTGGGGTCTGACCAGGGTCCTATAGAGCCTCAACCTTACCATTTGGCTCTTAAACTCAATTCCACTGTTGATGAAGGCCAATGCACCGTATACCTTCTTAACCACAGAGTCAACCTGAGTAGTAACTTTACGTGTCCTATGGACTCGGAACGCAAGATCCCTCTGATCCCCCACGTGGCCAAGAGTCTTGCCATTAATACTACAGTTGAAGTCAGGAGTTTACATACACCTTAGCCAAATACATTTCAACTCAGTTTTTCACAATTGCTGACATTTAGTCCGAGAAAATATTCCCTGCCTTAGGTCAGTTAGGATCACTACTTTATTTTAAGAATGTGAAATGTCAGAATAATAGTAGAGAGAATTATTTATTTCAGCTTTTATTTCTTTCATCGCTTTCCCAGTAGGTCAGAAGTTTGCATACACTTTGTTAGTATTTGGTAGCATTGCCGTTAAATTGTTCAACTTCCGTCAAACGTTTCGTTAGCCTTCCACAAGCTTCTCAGAGTAAGTTGCTGGAATTTTGTTCCATTCTTCCGGACAGAACTGGTGTAACTGAGTCAGGTTTGTAGGCCTCCTTGCTCCCACATACCTTTTTTGGGTCTGCCCACAAATTTTCTATCGGATTGAGGTCAGGGCTTTGTGATGGCCACTCCAGTACCTTGACTTTGTTGTCTTTAAGCAATTTGAACAGATACATGAAGGAATAAACTCCTTTATTCCTCCAAAGAGAAAAGGTAGGATCACTGAGTGAAGGTTTAAATAAATAGCTTCGATAAATTAAACTAAAAAGGTTAATTTTTTCAAGATTAAAAAAATATGAAATGGGACCAAATTCATAATGACTGCTTAATCATAGGATATAAATTTAGATTAGAAATGTTGGCTAGTTGTACAGGTAAAGAAGCTCCTAATAACGAGGTTAAGTAAAATTATTTCTCAGCTTTCAATTCCAAATCAACCCAAGGTGGTCGTTCATTTTTATCAGTCCAATATAACCAATAACACACATAACGTATATTAACAGCCCAATAATTAATTCTGAATGCTCAAGATATTCAATCAGGCTCGTAAGGAACAGCCTGCTTTGGCAAAGCCATGCCGACTATTCCTAATCATATTATGACTGTCCAAATGTTCACAAATCCTGCCTCTCAGGATCTTCTCAATCAACTTACCAACCACTGAAGTAAGACTCACTGGTCTATAATTTTCTGGTCTATCTCAACTCCCTTTCTTGAATAAAGGAATAACATTTGCAACCCTCCAATCCTCCGGAACCTCTCCCATCCTCATTGAAGATGCAAAGATCATCACCAGAGGTTCAGCAAACTTCTCCGTCGCCTCCCACAGTTGCCTGGGGTACATCTCGTCCGGTCCAGTGACCTATCCAACCTGATGCTTTCCAAAAGCTCCAGCACATCCTCTTTCTTCATATCTACATGCTCAAGCTTTTCAATCTGCTGCAAGTTATCCCTACAATCGCTAAGATCCTTTTCTGTAGTGAATACTGAATCAAAGTATTCATTAATTTGTCATCTCTTCCGGTTCCATACACACTTTTCCACTGTCACACTTGGTTGGTCTTATTGTCTCACATCTTAGCCTCTGGCTCTTCACATACTTGTAGAATGCCTTGGTGTTTTCCTTAATCCTATCCTCCAAGATCTTCTCATGGCCATTTCTCGCTTCCCTAATTTCATTCTTAAAATCCTTCCTGCAAGCCTTATAATCTTCTAGATTCCTATTATTACCAAGTTTTTTGAACCTTTTGTAAGCTCTTCTTTTCTTCTTGACCAGATTAACAACAGCTTTTGTACACCGCGGATCTAGTACCCTACCATCCTTTCCATGTCTTATTGGAACGTATCGACTCAGAATCCCACGCAAAAATATCCCCTGAACATTTGCCATATTTCTTCTGTACCTTTCCCTGAGAACATTTGTTTCCAATTTATGCTTCCAAGTTCCTGCCTGATAGCCTCATATTTCCCCTTACTCCAATTAAACGTTTTCCTAACTTGTCTGTTCCTATTTCTTTCCAATGCTATGGTAAATGAGATAGAATTGTGATCACTATCTCCAAAATGCTCTCCCACTGAGAGACCTGACACCTGACCAGGTTCATTTCCCAATACCAGATCAAGTACAGCCTCTCCTCTTGTAGGGTTATCTACATATTGTGTCAAGAAACCTTCCTGAACACACCTAGCAAACTCTACCCCATCTATACCCTCACTTTAGGGAGATGCTGATCAATATTTGGGGAATTAAAATCTCCCACCAGAACAACACTTACTGTTACTCCTTTCCAGAATCTGTTTCCCCATCTGCTCCTCGATGTCCCTGTTATTATTGGGTGGTCTATAAAAACACACACAGTCGAGTTTTTGGCCCCTTCTTGTTCCTACCTTCCACCCACAGAGACTCCATAGACAACCCCTCCATATCTCAATTTGGACCTTCTGAGGATCCCAGGTACTCACATTTTATTGACTCTACCTCTCGCCGCTTCTCCCGTCAAGCTCTGAAGGCGACTCTCTCCGCCATGGGGAGGTGTACTTGGTGTCCCTATCCCAGACCCTTCCACACCTTCGGGACACTTTCTTCGCCGTCTGTAATGGTCCTACCCATTATTTCATCTTCCGTCGGATTCATGCCTGCAATCGCCGTTTTTTTGACTTTGTCATGTTAGGCAAAGTTTGCAAGATCCTACATCTACGGACTCCAGAGCCTGTTGGCCCTGAAACTAGCAGGCATGAACTTCAGATTGCGGCCTCTGCCATTGATCTCGCAGGCTGCAACACCTCAGGGCATATTAAAAACCCGGACTCCAGCAACGACCATGGAGACATTCAAAGCGATTGCGCAACCACCAACTGCGACTCCAGCCTTGAACTCCAGGCCGAGTCTTTATGTGCTGCTGTTGTGACTCCCGTCTCCACTTCCCCCACCACCACTCCGCAGCCCCGTCTTCCCCAGATCCCATCGTCAACTCCTGGGCCCTCAGAGGCTCCACCTTCTTCTCACCCCAACCCTCCCCTCTCCATTGACACCCCCAGCCTCCCCCCTCCCCCCTTGATCCCAGCTCTCATCCGTGCCGGGTCTTTACCATCCCCTCCGACCTTCAACTGTCGGAGGCAGAACGCTCTGTTCTCAGTAAGGGCCTCACGTTTGTCCCCCTTCGCCCACACCTCAGCGAGTTCCGTGTTCGCCATGATGCGGAACTTTTCTTCCACTGTCTCCGTCTCCGAGCCTACTTCTTCGGCAAGGACTCTTCCACCCCCACCGATGACCCCTTCTCCCGTCTTCAACCCTCCTCTTCTTCATGGACACCCCGCTCTGGTCTTCTGCCTGCTTTGGATCTCTTTATCGCTAATTGCCGACGGGACATCAACCGTCTCGACTTCACTGCACCTAGTCCCCATTCCAACCTCACTCCTTCGGAACGCTCTGCTCTCCACTCCGTCCGCACTAATCCTAACCTTATTATTAAACCCGCCAATAAGGGGGGTGCTGTTGTAGTCTGGCGTACTGACCTCTACCTTGCTGAGGCACAGAGACAACTCGCGGATACCTCTTATTTACCCCTCGATCGTGACCCCACTAAGGAGCACCAGGCCATTGTCTCCCACACCGTCACCGACTTTAATCGCTCAGGGGATCTCCCATCCACTACTACCAACCTTATAGTTCCCACACCTCGCACTTCCCGTCTCTACCTCCTACCCAAGATCCACAAACCTGCCTGTCCTGGCCGACCTATTGTCTCAGCTGGCTCCTGCCCCACTGAACTCGTTTCTGCATACCTCGACACGGTTTTATCACCCCTTGTTCAATCCCTTCCTACCTGTGTTCGTGACACTTCTCACACTCTTAAACTTTTCGATGATTTTAAGTTCCCTGGGCCTCACCGCTTTATGTTCACCATGGATGTCCAGTCCTTATATACTTCCATCCCCCATCAGGATGGTCTCAAAGCTCTACGCTTCTTTTTGGATTCCAGACCTAATCAGTTCCCCTCTACCACCACTCTGCTCCATCTAGCGGAATTAGTCCTTACTCTTAATAATTTCTCCTTTGGCTCCTCCCACTTCCTCCAAACTAAAGGTGCAGCTATGGGCACCCGTATGGGTCCTAGCTATGCCTGCCTTTTTGTTGGGTTTGTGGAACAATCTATGTTCCGTGCCTATTCTGGTATCTGTCCCCCACTTTTCCTTCGCTACATCGACGACTTCATTGGCGCTGCTTCCTGCACGCATGCAGAACTCGTTGACTTTATTAACTTTGCCTCCAACTTTCACCCTGCCCTCAAGTTTACCTGGTCCATTTCCGACACCTCCCTCCCCTTTCTAGATCTTTCTGTCTCTGTCTCTGGAGACAGCGTATCCACTGATGTCTACTATAAGCCTACTGACTCTCACAGCTATCTGGACTATTCCTCTTCTCACCCTGTCTCTTGCAAAAACGCCATCTCCTTCTCGCAATTCCTCCGTCTCCGCCGCATCTGCTCTCAGGATGAGGCTTTTCACTCTAGAACGAGGGAGATGTCTTCCTTTTTTAAAGAAAGAGGCTTCCCTTCCTCCACTATCAACTCTGCTCTTAAACGCATCTCCCCCATTTCACGTACATCTGCTCTCACTCCATCCTCCCGCCACCCCACTAGGAATAGGGTTCCCCTGGTCCTCACCTACCACCCCACCAGCCTCCGGGTCCAACATATTATTCTCCGTAACTTCCGCCACCTCCAACGGGATCCCACCACTAAGCACATCTTTCCCTCCCCGCCTCTCTCTGCATTCCGCAGGGATCGCTGCCTACGCAACTCCCTTGTCCATTCGTCCCCCCCATCCATCCCCACTGATCTCCCTCCTGGCACTTATCCGTGTAAGCGGAACAAGTGCTACACATGCCCCTACACTTCCTCCCTTACCACCATTCAGGGCCCCAAACAGTCCTTCCAGGTGAGGCAACACTTCACCTGTGAGTCGACTGGGGTGATATACTGCGTCCGGTGCTCCCGATGTGGCCTTTTATATATTGGCGAGACCCGACGCAAACCGGGAGACCGCTTTACTGAACATCTACGCTCTGTCCGCCAGAGAAAGCAGGATCTCCCAGTGGCCACACATTTTAATTCCATATCCCATTCCCATTCTGACATGTCTATCCACGGCCTCCTCTACTGTAAAGATGAAGCCACACTCAGGTTGGAGGAACAACACCTTATATTCCGTCTGGGTAGCCTCCAACCTGATGGCATGAACATCGACTTCTCTAACTTCCGCTAAGGACCCACCTCCCCCTCGTACCCCATCTGTTACTTATTTTTATGCACACATTCTTTCTCTCACTCTCCTTTTTCTCCCTCTGTCCCTCTGAATATACCTCTTGCCCATCCTCTGGGTCACCCCCCCACCTTGTCTTTCTGCCCGGACCTCCTGTCCCATGATCCTCTCGTATTCCTTTTGCCTATCACCTGTCCAGCTCTTGGCTCCATCCCTCCCCCTCCTGTCTTCTCCTATCATTTTGGATCTCCCTCTCCCCCTCCAACTTTCAAATCCCTTACTCACTCTTCCTTCAGTTAGTCCTGACGAAGGGTCTCGGTCTGAAACGTCGACTGCACCTCTTTCTAGAGATGCTGCCTGGCCTGCTGCGTTCACCAGCAACTTTGATGTGTGTTGCTTGAATTTCCAGCATCTGCAGAATTCCTCTTGTTTCCCTCCATGTCTTCTTCCTTTACTGCAGCTATGACACTATCCCTGATCAACAGTGCCACACCCCCGCCTCTTTTGCCTCCCTCCCTATCCTTTCTGAAACACCTAAAGCCATTCCTGCTCCTGTACCATCCATGTAATGGCCACAACATTATAGCTCCACGTGCTGATCCACGCTCTAAGCTCATTTGCTTTATTTATAATACTCCTCACATTAAAATAGACACACAAGGGGTAATTGATAAGTTTGTGGCCAAAGGTAGAAGGAGATGAATTATTAACTTCAAACTTTCTGCATTATCATTCAAAGAGTTGAACTGCACATGCATGTAACAAGATTGTCTTGGGAGATCTGTGCTATAACCCCATCAGTGAGTGACCCTCTGTTATGCTCTCTTCTACGACTGAAGAAATGGAGACATCCAGTGTCCTTGATGACTACTGTTGCTAGAAGGCATAAAGCTGAAACTTTTATCAGGCCGTGCTGAGGATTTGAAGATTGAACTGGATGGACTCTGGATCCCACAAGAGACTGAGTTGTTGATAGACAGGACATGGGGGAAGTGATTAAACCCAAGATGCGGGATGGTTGTCAGGAGGGGGAAAGTGAATAAGAAAGCAGTGCAGAGTATCCCTGTGGCTGTTCCCGTCAACAATATGCATACCACTTTGGAATACCGTGGGCCACATGGGTCAGGTCACTGGGACTGAGTCTGGCTCTGAGGTTCAGAAGGGAAGTGGGGAGAAGAGGTGAGCTGTAGTGATGGGGGTTCATTGGTTAGGGGAATACAAAGGAGTTTAAGTGAATGAGAACAAGATTCCCGGATGGTTGCTGCCTCCCAGTTGCCAGGATCAGAGACATCTCAGATCAATTTCACAGCACTGTTAAGTGGGAGGGTGAGCAGCCTGAGCTTGTGATTCACTTGTGTACCAATGACGTGGTGAGGGTTATTGACGAGGTCCTGCAAAGTGAGTTCAGGGAGTTGGGTGCTACGTAAAGCACAAGATCCACAGGGTTGTGAATTTCAGGATTGCTACCTGTGCTACATGCCAGTGACGTCAGAAATAGGAAGATCATACAGTTTAAAGAGGCTCAGGAGTTGGTGCAGGAGGGATGGCTTCAGATTTCCAGATCACTGGGTTCTCTTCTGAACTTGAGGGGGACTAATATCCTCGTGGGAAGGTTTACTAGGGGTGTTAGTTTAAATGAGAGTTTCAAGGGGATGGGAACCAGAGCACCAGAACAGATAGTGGAGTGGTTGTGGGAAAAGATGTTGTTAACCCCACGTACAAAGTCAGGAATGAAAAGCTTGAGCAAGGTAGGACTGATGTCCTGAGCTGCGTATATTTCAACACAAGGAGTATTGTAGGAAAGGACAGATGAGGTCAGTGCATGGATCAACATGTGGAATTATGTCATTAGTGAGGCTTGATTGCAGGAGGGGCAGGACTGGCAGGTCAGTGTTCCAGGGTTCCATTGTTTTAGATGTCATAGAGCAGAAGGGATTAAAGGGAGCTAGGTGGCATTACTAGTCAGGGAAAATGTCACAATAGTGCTCAGTCAGAGTAGACTGGAGAGGTTGTCTCGTGAGGCTTTATGGGTAGAACTGAGGAATTAAGAAAGGAATGGGATTATATTATAGACAACCCAACAGTCCGTGGGATTTAGCAGAGAGAACTTTTAGAGAGATCACAGACTGTTACAAGAAAATTAAGGTTCTGATAGTGTGTGATTTCAAAGTTCCACATATTGAGTGTGACTTCCATACCATAAAAGGGCTGGATGGGAAGAGTTTGTCAAATTTGTCTCAGGGAAGTTTCCTTAATCAGTACACAGAAGTTTCAACTGGACAGAGTGTGGAACCAGAACTCCAGTTAGGCAATGAGACAGGGCAGGTCACAGAAGTTTGTGTAGGGGAGCACTTTGGATCCTGTGATCATAATGCCATTAGTTTCAATGTAATTATGGAAGAGGATAGGTCAGGTCCTCAGGTTGAGATTCAAAATTGGAGAAAGGCCGATTTTATGGTACCAGAAGGATCTGGCAAGTGTGGATTGGGATAGGCTATTTTCTGGCAAAGGTGTGATTTGTAAGTGGGAGGATTTCAAAAGTGAAATTCTGAGAGCACAGAATTTGTATCTTCTTTCAGAATAAAAGGCAAGGCTAACAGGTTAAACTTTGGCTCTTGTTTCTGAGAGAAATTGAGAGTGGATTAAGAAAATGACAGATGTACAGTATGTAGCAGGTCTTGAGAGGCAGGAACAAATGGGGTACTTGAGGTGTTTAAGAGATGCAGGAGAAGACATAAGAAGGAAATCAGGAGGGTGAAAAGAAAACGTGTTTACTGTTGCAGAAAAGATGCAGGAAAATCGAAAGCATTTATACAGATATATTAAGAGCAAAAGGATAGAAAGGGGCAAGACTGGTCCTCTGAAAGATCAGATTGGTAATCTATATGTGGAGCCACAAGAGTTGCAGGAGATAGATTTTGTTCCACTGTAAATCCTTAGGAGAGGGACATATATGTAAGACAATGCTGCAGCGAGGTCATGGACCCTGTACAGATCACAGAAGAGGAGAAGTTCGCTGCCTTAGGGTGAATAAATCTACTGGCCCAACAGGGTGGTCCCACAGACCTTGTGGGAGGATAATGCAGAAATTGCAGGGTCCGAGCAGAGATATCTTAAACCTCCTCATCCACTGGTGCGGTACTAGAGGATTGGAAGTTAGTTAATGTTGTTCTGTTGCTTAAGAAAGGGTCTATGAATAAGCCAAGAAATCATAGGCCAGTGAGCCTAATATCAGTTGTAGGAAGGTTATTGGAAGGTATTCTAAGCAACCACAGATATAATTATTTGGGTAGAGAGGGACTGATTGGGGAAAGTTAGTATGGCTTTGTGATGGTACGTCATGTCTAACCAATCTTGTAGAGTGTTTTTGAGGAAGTTACCAGGAAAGTTGATGAATGTGATTCAGTTCCAACGTTTTTTACCCAAAATTAAAAGGACTATCCACACAAAAATATACAAAATACAAACATTAAATATTTCTAGGACCGAAGAGTCAGATTGCAATGTGAATATTACAGTCACTTCCCGGAGGTGGGATGGGAGAGTCACCGTTCCTGGAAATCCGCCTCCACCCTCCCCAGACCGATTCCATTTACGATGCTCCCAAGTTTTCTGGCGGCTCCACTGATTGACAGCTCCCGCTGCCCCGTCACGTGACAAAAACGCGTTGACGTCACAGGGGTCCCACCGTCACCGCCGACGTTTCCTTGGAAACGGTCCAGTGCGGGAAGTCCGAGATGGTGGAGCCGGTCTCTACTTGCTGGGGTTTTGGCTCCGCTGTGGGATCCGCCTCTCCTCTTCCTGCCCGCGGAACAGTGAGTGTCTGTCAGCGCCTCACTGCACCGGCTCTCTGCCTCAGGTACAATATTTAAAACATATTTGCACAGTCACATGGATGGGAAAGGTTGAGAGGGATACGGGCCTAATGCAGGCAGATGGGCCGAGTTCAGGTCGACAACTTGGTCGGCGGGGATGAGTTGTACCGAAGGGACTGTTTCATTTCTGTATAAACCAGTGACTCTAGCTTGGGAGTTAATACCGGATGCCAGCTATTCTCTGTGTGAAATATTTACCCTTCAGATCCCCTTTGAATCTGTCTTTAAACAGTTTTGTCCAACTCTAATGAGAGGCAGTTCTTTGGCTGACAAGGCAAGTAGAACACACAATCCTGTCTACTTGTGATGCCACATACAGGGAACTGTGTAACAATATTAGAGGCACATGCACAGGGGCTTCAGTGAACAAGGCCCAGAGGGATATGAAAGCCTGACCACAGCAGACACCACTGCAGTGGGGTTTGTCACCTTCATTCTCAGCTGTGGACTTGTTCCACTGAACCCCTTATCCTCTGAGAAGATATTTGCAACCCCCCCTCCCCCGCTGTGAATAAGCTGTAGGACATCTCTCTTCATGTTACTCAGAGTACCTCCCCAAATTCCCAGATAAAAAGGGTGCACAGGGGATGGGAGCATTTTGGTCACCTTTTGAGGGGTTTGGTTCAGTATGTGACCATTAACAATCTATGTTCCCAACCTATTCTGGCATCTGTCCCCCACTTTCGGAACATAGATTGTTCCACAAAGCCAACAAAAAGGCAGGCATAGCTCGGACCCATGTGGTTATTAACTTTGCCTCCAACTTTCACCCTCCCCTCAAGTTTACCTGGTCCACTTCCGGCACCTCCCTCCCCTTTCTAGATCTTTCTGTCTCTATCTCTGGAGACAGCTTATCTACTGATGTCTACTATAAGCCTACTGACTCTCACAGCTATCTGGACTATTCCTCCTCTCACGCTGTCTCTTGCAAAAATGCCATCCCCTTCCCGTGATTCCTTCGTCTCCGCCGCATCTGCTTTCAGGATGAGGCTTTTCATTCCAGGACGAGGGAGGTGTCCTTTTTTAAACAAAGGGGCTTCCCTTCCTCCCCCATTTCACGCATATCTGCTCTCACTCCATTCTCCCGCCACCCCACTAGGAATAGGGTTCCCCTGGTCCTTACCTACCACCCCACCAGCCTCCGTGTCCAACATATTATTCTCCGTAACTTCCACCACCTCCAATGGGATCCCACCACTAAGCACATCTTTCCCTCCCCACCCACCTGCTTTCTGCAGGGATCGCTCCCGACGCGACTCCCTTGTCCGTTCGTCCCCCCCCCCCATTCCTCCCCACTGATCTCCCTCCTGGCGTTTATCCTTGTAAGCGGAACAAATGCAACACATGTCCTGACACTTCCTCCCTTACCACCATTGAGGGCCCCAAACAGTCCTTCCAGGTGAGGCGACACTTCACCTGTGAGTCGGCTGGGGTGATGTATTGCGTCCGGTGCTCCCGATGTGGCCTTCTATGTATTGGCGAGACCCAATGCAGACTGGGAGATCGTTTTGCTGAACACCTACGCTCTGTCCGCCAGAGAAAGCAGGATCGCCCAGTGGCCACATACGTATTTTAATTCCACGTTCTCTGATATGTCTATCTACGGCCTCCTCCACTTAAAGATGAAGCCACACTCAGGTTGGAGGAACAACACCTTGTATTCCGTCTGGGTAGCCTCCAACCTGATGGCATGAACATTGACTTCTCTATCTTCCGCTAATGCCCCACGTCCCCCTCGTACTCCATCCGTTATTTATGTACACACATTCTTTCTCTCACTCTCCCTTTTCTCCCTCTGTCCCTATGACTATAACCCTTGCCCATCCTTTGTGTTTCCCCTCCTCCCCCTTTTCCTTCTCCCTGGGCCTCCTGTCCCATGATCCTCTCATATCCCTTTTGCCAATCACCTGTCGAGCTCTTGGCTCCATCCCTCCCCCTCCTGCCTTCTCCTATCATTTTGGATCTCCCCCTCCCCCTCCCACTTTCAAATCTCTGACTAGCTGTTCCTTCAGTTAGTCCTGACGAAGGGTTTCGGCCTGAAACGTCGACTGTACCTCCTCCTAGAGAGGCAGCCTGGCCTGCTGCGTTCACCAGCAACTTTGATGTGTGCTGCTTGAATTCCAGCATCTACAGAGTTCCTCGTGTTTGAGTATTTGTCCTATCTTGTTCTGTGTCTCCAAGTACTCCATAACTCCTCCTTTAAAAATTCACTCCAACAACTTCCCAACCACTGAGTTCAGGCTAACTGGTCTATAATTTCCTTTCCGTTGCTTTCCTGGAGTCTTAAAGAGTAGGGTGACATTTGCAGTTTTCCAGTCATCTGGCACCATGTTAGAGTCCAATGATTTTGAAAGATAATTACTAATGCCCTCACAATCTCTATTGCTATCTCTTTCAGAACCGTAGGGTGCAGTACATCTGGTCTGGGTGACACGTACCCTCAGGTCCTTCAGCTTTTTGAGCGCCTTCTCACTTGTAATAGTAACTGCATTCATTTCTCTTCCCTCACACCCTTCAATATCTGGCACACTGCTAGTGTCTTCTGCAAAGACTCATGCAAAGTACCCATTTAGTTCATTAGCCATCTCCTTGTCCCCCTTTATTATTTCTCCACCCTCGTATTCCAGCGGTCCTATATCCACTCTCATCTCTCTTTTATTTTTAATATACTTGAAAAAACTATTACTATGCACTTTGATATTGTTTGCTATTTGTTTTCACATTTTATCTTTTCCCTCCTGTTATTCTTTCTGTAGGCTTTTAAAAGCTTCCCAATCCTCAGCCCTATTTTGCCAGTTGAGTGTTTCTTCATTTTTTGGAATACATCTATCCTGCATCTTCCTCATTTTTCCCACAAACTCACAGCATTGCTTCTCTGCTTGATCCCTGCCAGCATCTGCTTCCAATTTACTTTGGACACCTCCTCTCTCGTACCACTGCAATATCTTGTACTTCACTGAGATACTGATACGTCAGACTTTACTTTCTTTCTATCAAATTTCAAGCTGAACACAATCAAATTGTCATCACTGTTTCCTAAGGATTTTTTTTTTTACCTTAAGCTCCCTAATTACCCTGGTTTCATTATATAACACCCAATCTAATGTAGCTGATCCCTGTTCTAAAAAGCCTTCTTGTAGGTATTCAACAAACTCACTCTCCTGAGATCTATTTCCAACCTGAATTTCCCAATCTACCTGCATGTTGAAATCTCCCATGACTATCATAACGTTGCCCTTTGGCACGCCTTTGCTATTTCCTGTTGTAATCTGTGGTCCATATCCAGGCTGCTGTTTGGAGGCCTGTATATAACTGCCGTCAGGGTCCTTTTACCCTTGCAGTTTCGTAACTCAATACAGAATGATTCAGCATCTTCTGATCCTATATCACATCTTTCTACTGAATTGATGCCACCCCCTCTGCCTACCTTCCTATCTCTCTGATACAACATGTAACCTTGGACATTTAGCTCCCAACTGCAAGCATCCTTCTGCCACGACTCAGCGATGGCCATGACATCATATCTGACAATCTGTAATAGGGCAATAAGATCATCCACCTTATTTCTTATACTCTGTGGATAGAGATATAACACTCTGAGTACAGTATCACTACCCTTTGATTCTGCATCCCTCATGCACTGATACTCACCCTGCTGGCTGCGGTGATGCCCTATCATCTGACAGTGTAATTGCATGCTATCTTTGCTTTTTTACCTTCCCTCCTATCCTGAGTGCCTCCACTCTGGTTTCTACAACCCACCCCCGCCAAATTAGTTTCATGCTCCCCTACCGCTCCAACAAACTGGTAGTATGCCCACAAGAAAACTAATCTCAGGGTTGTATACAGTGACAGAAATGTATTTTGATAATACATTTACTTTCAGCTTTGAACTTCGTAATAGAGAGCCGGGTGTTGTACTGGTCTGTGTCCTCACTGGCCGGTGCTGTGCTCTGGCAGCTCAGTGTGCTTGGTATACAGTGTCAGGTTTTTACAGAAGTGTGTCCTTATTACACATTTGACCTTGTCCACCCTGGAGCTGAGAAGATTCACTGGCGACCAGAATGATTTGTTTTGGTAACCCTGCCAAATGACAGACAGCATTAAGCTGGAAAGAGTGCAGAGGAGATTTGTGGAAAGAATTTTAGACAATTTTCCTTGGAATGTTGGAGAATGAGTGCTGATATTGCAGAGGCGTATAAATTCATGAAGGACCAGGGTTGGGTGAAAGAGAACAGTCTTTTTGCCAGTGTTGGGGAATCAAGAACTGGAGGGCATTGGTTTAAGATGAGATTTAATAAGGACCTGAAGGGCAACTTTTCCACACACAGACTGGTCAGTAAATGGAATGAGCTGCTATGGGGAGTGGTTGAGTCAGGTACATTAAAAAGGCACTTGGGCAGGTAGATGGAAAGGAAAGGTTTTGAAGGATATGGGCCAACTGGAAGGAAATGGGACAAGGAGGAGGATAACCTTGATCATAATGTGGTGGTGAGGGGGTTACAGACCACGAGCTCAGATGGGAACTTTGGTCAGCATGGACTATTTGAGCTGAAGGGCTCGTTTCTGTGCTGTGTGAATTTGACTGTAAACCCTGGTGACTTATTTCAATGACATTAAACTTTTCTAAATGACATTATTTCTTTATAGATTACAGACCCCAGTACCTGAAGTGAAGTTAACTGGACTACAGTTACCTGCTTTTCATCCTCCACCCTTTTTCAACAATGGCTTTCAACTCCACTGGGACCTTTCTGTAACAGTGAGTTTTGACAGACTTCAATGTCTCTGCTTTCTCTCCAGACTTCCCGTGAAAGCCTCCAGTGCAGGTCTTTGGGACCAAGTAATGTTTGCTTTTAGTCCCATTATTTTTTTCCCACGTGATGGTGATTGTTACACATTATGGCACACTGTTGAAATGTCACCATGAGATATCTGTGGGATGTTTGCTGTGCCCCCACTGTGAACACTAATGCAAATTATTGGAGTTAATCTCTCTGCTTTTTTCTTGTTAGTTTCAGATTTAGTCTCATCACTGGTTCCTGGAAAAATCCTGATCCTCTTGTCTGCCTCCTTTCACCACAGAATGTTCTTTGCTCTCTGTGATCTCTCTATCTAATCGGGATCAACGTCTGCTGAGTGTTACGAATAGTCTCCTTGAACATCTGCCACTGCTCATTACTGACCTGTCCCTGAGCCTATTTACCCCATCTGCCCCAGACAACTCCACAGTCACGTCTCTGTAATTGTCTTTATTTAGGTTGAGGACACTGGTTCTGACCCTGGTGTTCACCCTCAATCAGTGAACTGGAGATCTCCCACATTGTGATCACTTCTTCAGGGATCCTTCACCACAAGATCTCTCTGTAATCCCACCTCATTACACAGATTACATCTGAAATGGCCCGTTCGTGGGTGAGATACTGCTGTAAGAAACTGTCTCTGACCATTCCACAAATTCCTCTTCCACTGTACCAGTTTGATTAGCTGAATCAATACACAGACTGAAGCAAACACACAGAAAATGCTGGAGGAACTCAGCAAACAGTCGACATTTCGGACTGAGAACCTTCATCGGGATGAGAAAGAAAGGGACAAAAGCCAGAATAAGGTGGTGGGGGAGGGGGACAAGTGAGGGGTGGGGAACGTGTGGTTTGTGGAGGGATGATGATGTGAGGAGCTGAGTGACATGCAGAAAAGGCAAAGAGATGAAGAGAAAGAAATCTAATAGGAGAGAATGTTGGACCATGGGATGACACGGAGGAGGTAGAGAACCAGAGAGAGTTGATGAGCAAGTCATGAGGGTGCGTGAGGAGAGGTGAAGGGGTTAATTGGCCATCAGAATGGGTGAAAAATCAGAAGAAAAGTGGGGGTGGATTGTGGAAACAGAAGGTAGTTATTCTTGAATTTGGAGAAATCAATGTTCATGCCGTCGAGATTGGAGGCTACACTGTCAAAATATGAGGCGTTGCTTGTTCAACCTGTACTCGGCCTCACTGTAGCGGAGAGGAGGCCGTGTACAGACATGTTGATCATGGCCCTCCGCTGGTCAAGATCGACCATGGATATTGCACCCGTGTTTCGAAGCCGATCTGCAAGTCGGGGAAGTGTAATATGTAAAGCAAGCAGTTGCCCATGCAGGGGCCCCTGCTCTCCACACAGCTGATGAATGCAAAGCAACAGCAGAGACCAATGCAGTCAGACACCAGCGGTGTTGCAGGATTGCCAGTCTGCATTGAACACAGCACCGACAGGGAATCCAGCTCCGGATTGTTCCTCAGGGTTTACTCCCGAAGTCTTCCCATGAATGGGTCTTGCCACAGGCTAGTGGAGGTTTGAGATCAGAATTCTTCTTCCACTTGATCTGCCAAGTATGGCTGAGGAGCCTCATCTGTCCATAGCAGTTGGTTATATGATGCCAGTAAACCCATTTGCAACTTCCCCTGGCACAAGAAACAGTTCATTGGGTGTAGTAGCGAAGCCATATGTAAAAGCCAGGAGCTGGACTTGATTGACAGAGGCAATTTGAGACACACACCATTGTCAGCATTTGATGGGAAGTGGGAGCTTGTCCCATTACCACCCCACCACCGGTTAAGACAGCGGTAAGGGACTGATATGTCGGCATGTGAATGGGAAACTCAATTGGAATGGGTTGTCACCAGCAGATCATGGTTGCTGCAGCTCACAAAGCAAAGGTACTCAATGCAGCACTACCCTAATCTGCTTCTGATTAAATCTCTCATGACAATCACAGTTCCATTCTCATCTCTCTTTGATATTTCCCCTCTTTGTGCTTTATCCCATCGGGAGGAACACCTGAGGATCTTGAGACCACTTCTCCCCATGTCTTCTTTCCCTCCCCCTTTCACCATCACTGTCCCTACATGTAAAGTGCCGATAAAAAGTATTCATGCTGTTTGAGTGAGGTTTTTTTTGGGTAGATGATATGTTTACACTTAAATGACTTTGGGCACCAGATTTCTATTTTAACTGTTTGACAAAGGACTGTGGATTGAGTCCACCACAATGGGCTTCCTAAAAGGTGTAAATACCAGATGCTTCTGGCGCCATAGTTTGACCTAATGCTGTAGTTTCAAAGACAGTATTATCTATACATTATAAATATTAATTGTCTTCTGTGTTAGCACACAAAATGCCAAGTAAATCCTAAAGGCTGTGGATAGCAACCCAGATATGTTGGCGTCAGAAGGAAAGGATGGTGTGATATTTTGTATGTAGCTTCAAAAGGAAGCATTGCCTATGCATTGTCTGCAACTTTTCAAGTAGCGATTGCCTTTGTGTTTAGCATATTTAAGCTTTAAGTTCCTTGGGGTCAGTATCACAAATGACCTGACTTGGTCAAACCAAGCAGAGTTCACTGCCAAGAAAGCCCACCAGCGCCTTTACTTCCTGAGAAAACTAAAGAAATTTGGCCTGTCTCCTGAAACCTTCACGAATTTTTATAATTGCACAGTAGAAAGCATTCTTCCAGGGTGCATCACAACCTGGTATGGAAGTTGTCCTGTCCAAGACCGAAAGAAGCTGCAGAAGATTGTGAACACAGCGCAGCACATCACACAAACCAATCTTCCGTCCGTGGACTCACTTTACACCGCACGCTGTTGGAGCCGTGCTGCCAGGTTAATCAAGGACACGACCCACCCAGCCAACACACTTTTCGTCCTTCTTCCCTCCGGGAGAAGGCTCAGGAGCTTGAAGACTCGTACGGCCAGATTTGGGAACAGCCTCTTTCCAACTGTGATAAGACTGCTGAACGGATCCTGACCCGGATCTGGGCCGTACCCTCCAAATATCTGGACCTGCCTCTTCTTTTTTTTTGCACTACCTTTCTTCCCATTTTCTACTTTCTATTTATGTTTTATAATTTAAATTTTTAATATTTACAAATTTTAACTATTTTTAATATTTAATATTTGTAATCCAGGGAGTGTGAAGCGCAGAAACAAATATTGCTGTGATGATTGTACGTTCTATTACCAATTGTTTAGCGACAATAAAGTATAAATTATATAAATATTGAGCCCACATTGAGCTAGCAGACCTTTCTACGGAAAGCGTCTCCGTCCGTAAGATGCCTGCTGTACCTTGTTGTGTTGAATAAAGAAGCTACTTTGTATCTACAAGTGACTCTGTCTGTCCGGTGATTTCACCCACGATACAACATTTGGTGTCAGGAGTGGGATACTTCGTGATCTGTCGTGTGGCCAGCGATCCTAGCAGTCTAAATTGGTGAGTATTTTTCGAAAATAACACTCTCACTTGGATCTGTTCGGTCGGTGGATACATGGGAACACGAGGTATGACGAAAGTGGAGAGCTGAACTGGTAGATATTAAAGTAGTGTGTGCGTGTACATGTGTGTTTATGTCAGTGAGGAACCTTTGCATGTTAACTTGGTTAACTTGGTGAGATTTGAACCACCAGTTGCGAAAGGTGGTAACCAACGGTACGGTTCGAGACGCCGGAGTGGGGGCGTGTATACTCGTTCGGGGAGCTGCATTTTAGTGTATGCGTTTGCAAGTGTGATGCGAGGGAATACAGCAGGCATCATGAGTTTGGGTACTTGAAATTGGCAGATTGTGGAATACATACTCTGCGGTTTTATATTTTGTGTAGTGTGGGAATTAGTATGGAGATATCTCAGGGAGAGGTTTTACCCAGAGAGATCAACCGGGCACCTATTGAAGTCAGGCAACATCAGGTTGAGAACTCTGATGATCCGAGCCAGCCCTTGACCTTGATTACAACTATTCATACGCCCTATACCCCCGGTGAGAAACACAGCATTTTGTCCAAGTTGCCCTCACTTAAAGTCGCCTGTGGGAATTCAGAGTTCCGGTGCAAACTCGAGGAAATGGTTGAAATTCACCAGATGCACCCTAAAGATGTACATGTGTTAGTGAAAGCCAATTGCCCGAGGAATACGTGGGACAGGATGGCCCAGAGGGTGCAGAATGGTACATGGACAACTACCGGGAGCGCCAGTGATGAAGAAAGATATCGCTCTTTTAAAGGGGAAGTGAGGCAGTGGCTGGGGGGAGGTGAGAGTAGCTGGGGAACGATAATGGCAGTGACCCAGAGGGCTGACGAGACAGCTATGGATTATGCAGAACGTAAATACCGAGTGTACGAGGAGTATTCAGGGTTGGATAACCCAGGGAGGGACGACCCAGTCTTCCTAAAAATGCTGAAGCAAGGCCTGAGCTCAGCCCACCAGGAAGTTTTAGATTTAGGCATAATGATAGGGTCCAACTACTCTGAGATAGTTTCGTGGGCCAGTGAGATAGACCATAGAAAAGGCAAGAGAAATCGTAAAGTGGGTATAGTGGATGCAGCTGCTGTGATGTCCCGGAGGGCTTGTTTTGCTTGCCGGCAGCCAGGGCACCCAGCAAAGGACTGCCGGACCAAGTATAAGGCAGTGAAGGAGTTGATATGCTACAGCTGTGCCCTGTCGGGGCATGGCAGGAGACAGTGTCCAAAAGGGAGGGGGAAAACCCAGGCGACGGTCACGGCAGACACCCAGTCACTCACCCCATCAGCAACCGGTCTGACTGTCGATCAGATAAAAGAGCTGGTAACGGTGCCTCTTAAGACAGAAAAAGATGTGGCAGTGGGCTGCCCTGCCAGCGCTGGTGACCCGCGGATGTACACAATGGCATTGTTAGGGGTTGGCAATGCAATATGTTAGTGGACACAGGGGCATCGGTATCGATAACAAACTTACCGTTACCAGCAACCGGACAGGCCAGTTATATCAGGGGTGTAGGAGGAAAAAACAGTAAAAGCAGAAAGAAGGGAATTGCAGGTACTAGAAATCGGGAGAGTGCAGCTTCCAGTGTATTTCTGGGTATGTCCAAATAATGAGGGCACGATCCTTGGAATAGACATCCTAAGGGAAGCAGAAGCTTTTGTAGATTCGAGAAAGGGAGAAATAATGTGGACGAGTCAGGAGCAGTGAATGCGCACAACCAACAGAATACACGGCCTGGCGAGCTGAGGCGCAGCTGCCCTGATCATTAGAGACTGGAACCAGGATGGTGTCTATGAGTTACCTTGTCAACAGTTCCCAGCAGTGTGGGCTAGAGACAAGCAAGATTGTGGGCAGGTGAAGGTAAACCCAGTTAAAATAGAGGAGGGTCTGTATAAACCCCCTAAGCAGGACCCTATACAAACTGACACACTGACTGCTGCTCAGGGTATAGCGAAGGAACAAAAACACCAGGGATACTCAGAGAGACTGCGGCCACTCCAGAATATAAAGTTTTCCCAGTTCCTCTGAGGGCAGACATTGCTGCAAATAAGGCAGCAGGGGGGCAAGAGGCAACTGAAATTGCAAGTGTGCAGGAGGAAACGACAGAAGCTAGCTTAGTAAAATTATATGAAGAGGTAGAGGCAGAAGAGAAGGAAAAATAGAGATTAAAAGGAGCAAAGGAGGGATCAGATGGGTGCTGGACACACGGGGAGGAAATAGTCGCGATGGACCCACCCTGTATTAGACAGATACTACTAAAGTTTTATCATGGGGCGATGCATGAGGGAAGGCAGAGCATGATCACAACCCTCCAGCAGGACTGGTGGCCAGGGATGGGTGGGGATGTTGAGAAATTCTGCCGCCGTTGTATCATTTGTGCCCAGCATAACCCTGGTAAGGGCAGAAAGCTACAGCTGGCAAATCAGCCTCAGCCGAGGTGACCCTGGAAAAACATCCAGATAGACTTCACAGGGCCCCTGCTAAAAAGCCGGGGGAAAAGCGACTGTCTGGTAATTATGGATCACTTCACTCGGTGGGTAGAGGCTTTCCCAACAAGTGACTGCACCGCCCGCACTGCTGCATGGATCCTAGTTCAGGAAATCCTCCCAAGCTGGGGAACCCCAGTTCAGGTGGATTCAGATCAGGGAGCACATTTCACGGGGAAAGTGATGAAGGAAATGTGCCAACTACTAGGGATTCGACAACGGTTCCACATACTCTACCACCCCCAGAGTTCAGAGATGGTAGAAAGGATGAACCGAACAATCAAGAATGCGTTAGCCAAAGCTATAGCTGAGACAGGAAAGACATGGGTTGATGTATTACCAGGAATCTTGATGAGATTGCACGCAATCCCGAACCGCACTTTGGGTCTCAGCCCCTACGAATTATTGATGGGGTGAGCAATGCGACTCCCTTATGGGGTAATTATGGGTTGCGGGGAGCCTGGGACATTCAGGGATAGAATGACCCAATACATGAAAGACCTTTGCAACCAACTTAAAGTATTAAAGGACCGAGCGAAACAACAACAGTGAATCGCTGATCAAAAAGAGCCAGAGGGAGAGGGGATGGTTTTTCCACAACCCGGTGACCAAGTTATGGTGAGGGTGCTGCCAGAAAGGCCAGGGTTTGCCCCCAGGTGGATAGGACCACAGACGGTACTCTTAGGAACACTCACAATGCACTGGAGGAACTCAGCAGGTCAGTCAGCATCAGTTGAAAAGATTAGTCGACGTTTCGGGTCGAAACCCTTCATCAGAACTGAAGGAAGTACTTTGGGGAGTGTTTGAAGAATGCTGGTAGTTGAAAAAAACTATAATATGAAAGACGAAGGGGTGGGGGAGGGGAAGCAGGGAGGTGATTGGCAGGAGAACAATGCACAGTAGTAGAAGGAGGCGGAACTATGAGGGAGGTGATGTGAAATCGGGATAGAGGAGCCAGAGTGGAAGTGAGCAATCTTGCACTCAAATCCTAAGGCAGACATTGTATCATTGTCCAGGCTCCATTTGATATGTTGATGTTAAATTGGAGAGGAGAAAACGGCGACGCGACGCGGTGCACAGCAGCCACTCCGTGATGAATATCTGTTATCTATCAAGTAGGGTGCCGTGCACAATTCTGATTTGATGGAGGCAGACGTGAGAGCACGGAGGAACATCTGGTGAAACTTCTGAAATACATGTTTCGCTGCTGCTGTTACTGTGTGATCCAAAATCTCCGGAGGGGAAGGACCCGAGTCCTTGGCTTTGCTTGTTGCTCGGCGGCCGGGGCAGGGTCGAAGCGCTAGGAGGAGACAGTGCTCGGTGTCGGAGGGCTGGTTGGGGGCTCGAAGTTTTCGGACGGACTCAGAGTCAGCTGTGGTCGGGTGCTTCCAGGATGCTGCATCAGCAAGTTTGCGGCACTGGAGGCTAATGGCAGGGAGAGTTTCTCCCTTCTACCGTCCGCGTGAGATGTTGGGGCTATCGGGACTTTGAGACTTTTATTTTTACCATGCCCATGGTCTGCTCTTTATCAAATTACTGTATTCCTTTGCACTGTTGTAACTATATGTTATAATCATGTGTTTTCTGTCAGTTTTAGTCTTGGTCTGCCCTGTGTTTCGGTGACATCATACTGGAGGAACATTGTATCATTTCTCAATGCATGCATTTCTAAATGACAATAAACGAGGACTGAGTGTCTTCATAATCTAATCTAATATCTAGCCATTAGGTAAGGCAAATAAATTTACTTCTGAATTAGATGAGATGGATTTGAGGTTTTGGGCAACCAATAAAGGATGTAAATGAAGAACTTTTTGATACAGCAAGAGGCAAGTCCAGGAATCTGATGTTTTAGGTTGTTTGAAGTAGATGTGATTTCAAATGGAAATAGCATTGGCAGTTGAAGGATATGGCCTGCAAGCTGTCTGGAGGGCGAATGGATATCCCTCCAGAGTACTGACTTCGACTTGATGGGATCCATGCCCTCTATTGGTGTGACTAACACACTACAATATGCGTGTGAAGGACTGGGTCAGCTGAATTCAGTATTCAAGTCCTTTACCTTCAGCATCTGTCATCTGTTGTCTGGTGTTACACTATTTTCATTCGCATGATCTCATTCTGTTTCTCAAAGGTCCTTCAATGGCTTATTCTTTTCTCATCCTTTACATCTCTCATGTGAGTGTAGCAGGGAGGAAAATGTCTTGACCCCTGCAGTACAATATTAGGAACAGGCTAAGCACTAAGAACCACTAAGCACATCTTTCCCTCTCCACCACTCTCTGCTTTCCGCAGGGATCGATCCCTCCGCAACTCACTTATCCGCACGTCCATCCCCACGGATCTCCCACCCGGCACTTATCTCTGTAAGCGTAAGTGCTACACCTGTCCCAACACCTCCTCTCTTGCCACCATTCAGGGCCCCAAACAGTCCTTCCAGGTGAGGCAACACTTCCCTTGTGAATCTGTTGGGCTCATCTATTGCATCCGGTGCTCCCAGTGTGGCCTCCTCTACATCGGTGAAACCCGACGCAGATTGGGGGACCACTTCGTGGAGCACCTCCACTCCGTCCGCCACAACAGACAGGAGCTCCCGGTAGCCATCCACTTCAAATCCGCTTCCCATTCCCATTAAGATATGTCCATACATGGCCTCCTTTACTGCCATGATGAGGCTAAACTCAGGTTGGAGGAGAAACACCTCATATACCGTCTAGGTAGTCTCCAGCCCCTTGGTATTAACATAGAATTCTCCAACTTCCGGTAATTCCCTCCCCCTCCCTTCCTCTATCCCTATTTCACATCATCTCCCTCATAGTTCCGCCTCCTTCTACTACTGCGCATTGTTCTCCTGCCAATCACCTCCCTGCTTCCCCTCCCCCTCCCCTTTGTATTTCAAATTACTGTTTTTTTCAACTACCAGCATCCTTCAAACCCTCCCCAAAGTTCTTCCTTCAGTCCTGACAAAGGGTTTCAACCCGAAACGTCGACTAATCTTTTCAACTGATGCTGACTGACCTGCCGAGTTCCTCCAGCGCATTGTGAGTGTTCCTTTGACAACAGCATCTGCAGATTATTTTGTGTTTACGATTTGCTACTCCGCTGCGAAGTCTCTTCAAGGTATGCCTACCCTGAAGAAGTTTAAATCCTCTCTTCGACAGGAGTTCAGTGAGACCCTCCCTCACTGCTCCCACTCTGTGATCTCTGCCTCTCTCCGACTCTTCAACCACATCCTGACTCAGACCTGCTACCACAGCCACGTCTCCTTCCTGGGAGCGTGTCTCCGCCGCCATCTGTTATCGCAGGGATTCCAGCTCCGGTTCCAGGCCTCCCAGTTCGGGCCGGGCGAGGATCGCAGGGACCTCCGTTTCATTGACCGCTGCTCCTGCAGGATTCTCCGCACCACGCTCGCTGCCATGCGAAGATACCTAAGGGCCCTGGCCCTCTCTCTACCACCACTCCGGGACTCACTCTCCACCGTCTGCCATGGACCTCTCCTACACTTCATTCTCCGCCGGATTCACGCCTCAAACTGCCATTTCTTCCCCTTCCTCGCATCCAAGAAGGACAACAAGCTCGCCCGCCTGGAGCTCGAGGTCTGTAGTCAGCAGTATTCTGCAGGGATCTGTGCTATGGCTTCTGTGTAATTTCGATCAGTTGCAGATGTGGGCAGAGAAACGTCAGATGGAGTTCAGCCCAAATAAATGGTTGGACAAATGCAAGGAGACAGTAATCAGTTTATGGCAAGATCTTGGGGCCCACGTTTATAGCTCCTTCAAAGTGGCTACACAGGTTGATCATGTGGTTAACAATGCTTATAGACTGCTTGTTTTATTATTTGAGGCCTTGAATTCAAATGTCACGAGGTAATTTAAAAAGACCCTGGTTATGCCGCATCTGAAGCATTACATACAGTTATGCTCGCCCCGATATAGGAATAATGTTGAGGTAGTGTAGAGGGTGCAGAAGAGGTTTACCAAGTTTCTGCCTGGTTTAGGGGACAGGCTATTATGAGGGGTTTGACAAAGTTGGGTTATTTTCTTTGGATCGGTGGAGGCTGAGGGCAGATCTGATAGAGGTTTGTAAGATTATGTGAGGTGCAGATCGAGCAGAGATGGAGTTTCTTTTTCCCAGGATAGAAATCTCCAGTAACAGAGGGCATGCATTGGAGGTGAGAGGGTGTAGATTCAGAGGAGATATGAGGGTTCAGTGTTTGCTTAGAGGGTGGAGGATGCTCACAATCTGCAGCCTGGGATAATGACATTGTGTGGGTAGGAGCGATCACTTCATGGAGATTTGTTGATATAGTTTTCAGTTGGTTCCACATGACATTGGGGGTCAAACCGTCTTGTCTTGTACTGTAGTTCGAAGTTTCTTTCTATATTCCATGATCAGAAGGGACGGCATCTAGTGCCCAATGGTCTTCAGAAGGAAACTGGTGCAGTTCCTTTCTATTCTCATGATCTACTCCATGGCCTGTGGGTCTGCCGTCCGAGATCTTGTGTCAGGGTGTAGCAGTTTATAAGCAAAATTCTCAGACAGTCAGACTGAATCCACTGACGCTCTTTGTGACTTTTGCCCTCTGCTTGATTCTACGAATTTATTTAATTTGAACGGGAAGACTAAGAAACTCTGGGAACGTTCGGCAGGCTACACCGAATCCCTGGAGAGACAAGGTTTATCAGTTGAAAAACTGCCATCAGAATGGCAGAAAATAATTCTGTTAGTTCAGCATTATTGAATATAGAGGTCCCGGGATCAGATACGATCAACAGGTGTTTTCCGCAGGCAGAATTCACATTACGAATGCGTGTAGGAATTGCTGTGACAGTAGTTCTGTTAAACAACAAACAACCTTGATTAGCATGAAGTAGAGATTCCAAGGCTCAGTGTTGTTGTAGATTTGAGTGGCCGGAGTGCAGGGCTGTATTATTAGATGTTTTTGGAAGGAGGGGGACGAAGTCCTGGTCAGTACAAGTCCAGCCACAAACTGTGCTGGTGGTGTGTGGGGTTTGGGAAGTGTGACAGGCTGGTGCCGTTTGGATTAGACAATAGACAATAGGTGCAGGAGTAGGCTCTTCGGCCCTTCGAGCCAGTACTACCATTCACTGTGATCATGGCTGATCATCAATCAGTATCCAGTTCCTGCCTTATCCCCATAACCTTTGATTCCGCTATCTTTAAGAGCTCTATCTATCTCTTTATT